>NW_012306467.1:0-2725 GCF_000151885.1 Dipodomys ordii
TTCTGCGTCTCTTTCTGCTTCTGCTTATCCTTTTGCTTCTCCTACTCCTAATCCTTCTCTTTCGCCTTCTCCTTCTCCGTCTTCTGCTTCTCCTGCGTCTTCTGCTGCATCTTCTTCTGCTTCTGCTTCTCCTTCTGCTGCTTCTTCCTGTTCTGCTTCTCCTTCTTCTGCTTCTCCCTCTGATTCTGCTTCTTATGCTTATTCTTTTTCTTCTGCTTCTGCTTCTCCTGCTTCTGCTTCTTTTGCTTCTACTGATTCTCCTTCTCCTTCTCCTTCTCCTTCTCCTTCTTCTTCTTCTTCTTCTTCTTCTTCTTCTTCTTCTTCTTCTTCTTCTTCTTCTTCTTCTTCTTCTTCTTCTTCTTCTTCTTCTTCTTCTTCTTCTTCTTCTTCTTCTTCTTCTTCTTCTTCTCCTCCTTCTGCTGCTTCTGCTTTTCCTGCTTCTTCTTCTACTGCTTCTCTTTCTGCTTCTGCATCTCCTTCTGATTCTCCTATTGCTTCAGCGGCTCTTCCTTCTCCTTCTCCTACTTCTCCTTCTCCTTCTGCTTCTGCTTCTTCTGCTTCTCCTGCTTCTCCTTCTGCATCTTCTTGTGCTTCTGCTTCTCCTTCTGCTGCTTCTTCTGCTTCTGTTTCTCCTTCTGCTTCTCCTTCTGCTTCTTCTGCTTCTCCTTCTGTTTCTCCTTCTCCTTCTCGTTCTTCTGCTTTTACTTTTGCTTCTCCTTCTGCTTCTGCTGCAACTGCTACTGCTTCTGCTTCTTCTGTTTCTTCCGCTTCTCCTTCTCCTTTTGATTCTCTTTCAGCATAAGCTTCTCCTTCAGCTTCTCATTCAGCTTCTCCAGATTCTGCTTCATCTGCTTCTCCTGCTTCTCCTTCTGCTTCAGGTTCTGCTTCTGCTTCTTCGGAGAAGAAGAATAAGAATATCCTGCTTCTGCTTCTTCTGCTTCCCCTCCTTCTCTTTCTGCTTCTCCTTCTCTTTCTGCTTCTCCTTCTGCTTCTGTATCTTGTCCTTCTCCTGTTTCTTCTGCTTCTGCTACTCCTGCTTCTGCTTCTTCTGCTTATCCTGCTTCTCTTTGTGCTTCTTCTTCTGCTTCTGCTCCTCCTTCTGCTTCTGCTCCTTCTATTTCTTATTCTTCTGCTTCTCCCGCTCTGCTTCTTCTGCTTCTCCTGCTTCTCGTTCTGCTTCTCTTCGTCGGCTTCTCTTTCTACTTCTCCTTCTGCTTCTTCTGATTCTGCTTCTTCTCCTTCTGCTTCTCCTTCTGCTTCTGCTTCTTCTGATTCTCCTGCTACTCCTTCTGCATCTCCTTCTGCTTGTGCTTTTCCTTCTGCTTCTTCTTCTGCTTCTGCTTCTCCTACTTCTGCTTCTCTGTCTGTTTCTGCTTCTTCTGTTTTTCCTGCTTCTCCTTCTGCTTCTCATTCTTCTTCTCCTTCTGTTTCTCCTTGTCGTTATTCTGCTATTCCTTCTGCTTCTCTATCTGCTTCTGCGTCTTCAGCTTCTTCTGCTACTGCTTCTGCTTCTGCTTCTTCTGTTTCTTCTGCTTCTCTTTCTGCTTCTCCTTCTGCTTTTGCTTCTCTTTCTGCTTCTGCTTCTCCTTCTGGTTCTCCTTCTTCTCCAGATTCTGCTTCTTCTGCTTCTCCTGCTTCTCCTTCTGCTTCAGGTTCTTCTTCTGCTTCTATTTCTGCTTCTCCTTCTGTTTCTGCTTCTCTTTCTGCTTCTGCTTCTTATCCTTCTTCTATTTCTTTTGATTCTGATTCTCCTGCTTCTGCTTCTCCTGCTTCTCCTTCTGTTTCTCCTTATGCTTCTCGTTCTGCTTCTCCTTCTTCTGCTTCTACTTCTGCTTCTGCTTCTCCTTCTGCATCTTCTACTGTTTCAATTTCTCCTTCTTCTGCTTTTCATTCTGCTTCTGCTTCTCCTGCTTCTGCTTCTCCTGCTTCTCCTTCTGCTTCTCTTTCTGCTTCTGCTTATCCTTCTGTTTCTCCTACTCCTAATCCTTCTCTTTCTCCTTCTCCTTCTTCTTCTTCTGCTTCTCCTGCTGCTTCTTCTTCTGCTTCTTCTACTTTTTCTGTTTCTTCTGTTTCTGCTTCTACTGCTTCTTCTTCTTCTGCTTCTCCTACTTCTCCTTCTGCTTCTCCGTCTCCTTCTCCTTCTCCTTCAATTCCTCCTTCTTGTGCTTCTCTTTCTGCTTCTGCTTCTGCTTCTCCTGCTTCTGCTTCTGTTTCTCCTTCTGCTTCTCCTTCTGCTTCTCTTTCTGCTTCTTATTCTGCTTCTGCTCCTCCTACTCCTAATCCTTCTCTTTCTCCTTCTTCTTCTGCTTCTCGTTCTGCTTCTGCTTCTTCTGCTTTTTTGGTTTCTTCTGCTTCTGCTTTTCCAGCTGCTGCTGCTTCTGCTTCTCCTTCTGCTTCAGGTTCTCCTTCTGATTCTTCGGCTTCTTCTGTTTCTTCTGCTTCTGCTTCTCCTGCTACTGCTTCTTCTGCTTCTTCTGGTTCTCTTTCTGCTTCTCCTTCTGCTTCTGCTTCTCCTTCTGCTCCTTCTCCTTCTCCTTCTTCTTCTGCTTCTCCCGCTTCTGCTTCTTCTGCTTCTCCTGCTTGTCCTTCTGCTTCTGCTTCTTCTGATTCTCCAACTTCTCCTTCTTCTCCTTCTATTTCTGCTTCTCTTTCTGCTTCTGCATCCCCTTCTGCTTCACCTTCTGCAAACATCCTTCTCCTTCTTCTGTATCTCCCTCAGCATCTG
>NW_012306468.1:0-2725 GCF_000151885.1 Dipodomys ordii
CAGCAGGACAAAGCGGGACACAGCGGGGACACATCAGAGACACAGCGGGGGACACAGCGGGCCAGAGTGGGGTACACAGCTGGGGACACAGCGAGGACACAGCGGGACACAGCGGGATACATCGGGGACACTGCGGGAACATAGCAGGACACAGCGGGGTACACAGCGGGACACAGCGGGACACAGCTGGGGACACAGCGGGGACACAGCGGGACACAGCAGAACACAGCGGGAGACAAAGCGGGAGACAGCGGGGCACACAGCGAGGACACAGGGGGACACAGAGGCGACACAGAGGGGACTCAGCAGGGGACACAGCGTGTGACAAAGTGGGACACCACGGGACACTGTGTCACACAGCGGGACACAGCGGGGACACTGCGGGACACAGCAGAAAAAGCGGGAGACACAGCGGGACACAGCGGGCCACAGCGGGGGACACAGCGGGGGACAGCGGAGACAGAGAGTGGCCACAGCGAGACACAGCGGTGACACAGCTGGACACAGCGGGTTACACAGCAGGACACAGCGGGGACACAGCGGGACACAGAAGGACACAGCGGGGACACAGCGGGACAAAGCGGGAGACACAGCGTGACACAGCAGGCACAGAGCGGGGACACAGTGGGACACAGCGGGACACAGCGGGGGACAAAGCGGGACACAGTGGGGGACCCAGTGAGGACACAGCGGGACACAGCAGGGGACACAGCGGGACACAGCGGGGAACACAGCGAGGACACAGCGGGACACAGCGTCGATACAGCGGGGAGGCAGCGTTACACAGCGTGGTACACACTGTGGACACAACGGGACACAGTGGGGGCACAGCCAGACACAGCGGGACACAGTGGGACACAGCGGGGAAAAAGCGTGAGACACAGCAGGGGACAGAGAGGGTGACAGCAGGGGACACAGCGAGGACACAACGGGACACAGTGGGACACAGCGTCGATACAGCGGGCACACAGCGTTACACAGCGTGGTACTCATCTGTGGACACAACGGGACACAGTGGGGGCACAGCCGGACACAGCGGGACACAGTGGGACACAGCGGGGACAAAGCGTGAGACACAGCGAGCGACAGAGCGGGAGACAGCGGGGAACACAGCGAGGACACAGCGGGACACAGTGGGACACAGCGTCGATACAGCGGGGACACAGCGTTACACAGCATAGTACACATCTGTTTACACAACGGGACACAGTGGGGGCACAGCCAGACACAGCGGGACACAGTGGGACACAGCGGGGACAAAGGGTGAGACCCAACAGGGGACAGAGAGGGAGACAGCAGGGGATACAGCGAGGAGACAGCGGGACACAGCGGTGACACAGTGGGGACTCAGCGGGGGACACAGCGGGACACAGCGGGGGACACAGCGGGACACAGCGGGTGACACAGCGAGGACCCAGCGGGACCCAGTGGGACACAGCCTAGATACAGCGGGCACACAGCATTACACAGCGTGGTACACAGCTGTGGACACAACGAAATACAGTGGGGGCACAGCGGAACACAGCGGGACACAGTGGGACACAGCGGGGACAAAGCGTGAGACACAGCGGGGGACTGAGCGGGAGACAGCGGGGGACACAGCGAGGACACAGTGGGACACAGCGGGGACTCAGCAGGGGACACAGCGGGAGACAAAGAGGGACACCACGGAACACAGCGGGACACAGCGGGAAACAGCAGTGACCCTGCGGGGACACAGTGGGGACACAGCTGGGGACACAGCGGGACACAGAGGTGGACAGGGCGGGAAACAGAGGGGACAGAGCGTGGGACACAGCAAGACACAGCAGGGACAAAGCTGGACACAGCGGGGTACACAGAGGGACACAGCGGGGACGCAGCGGGGAAACAGCGTGACACAGCAGGACACAGCCGGACACAGCGTGGGACACAGCAGTACACAGCAGGACACAGCGGGACACAGCGGGGACACAGCAGAGACACTGCGGGGGACACAGCGGGACAGAGTGGGGTACACAGCTGGGGACACAGCGAGGACACAGCGGGACAAAGTGGGACACATCGGGGACACTGCGGGAACATAGCAGGACACAGCGGGGTGCACAGCGGGACACAGCGGGACACAGCTGGGGACACAGCAGGGACACAGCGGGACACAGCAGAACACAGCCGGAGACAAAGCGGAAGACAGCGGGGCACACAGCGAGGACACAGGGGGACACAGAGGCGACACAGAGGGGACTCAGCGGGGGACACAGCGTGGGACAAAGTGGGACACAACGGGGCACAGTGTTACACAGCGGGACACAGCGGGGACACTGCGGAACACAGCAGGAAAAAGCGGGGGACACAGCGGGACACAGCGGGCCACAGCGGGGGACACAGCGGGGGACAGCGGAGACAGAGAGTGGCCACAGCGAGACACAGCGGTGACACAGTTGGACACAGCGGGGTACACAGCAGGACACAGCGGGCACACAGCGGGGACACAGCGGGACACAGCGGGACACAGCGGGGACACAGGGGGACAAAGCGGGAGACACAGCGGGACACAGCTGGCACACAGCGGGGACACAGTGGGATCCAGCGGGACACAGCAGGGGACAGAGCCAGGACACAGTGGGGGACACAGCGGGGGACACAGCGGGACACAGTGGGGGACCCAGTGTGGACACAGCGGGACACAGCAGGGGACACAGCGAGGACACAGTGGGGGACACAGCGGGGGACACAGCGAGGACAC
>NW_012306469.1:0-2725 GCF_000151885.1 Dipodomys ordii
GAAGCAGAAGGGGGATGTAGGAAGCAGTATGTGAAAGCAAAACCAGAAGGGAGAAGTAGGAGGGAGAAAGTTTGAGAATTAAGAAAAAAGCAGGAAGCTATAGCAGAAGGAGAAGGGAGAAGTAGGAGTAGGAGGAAGCAGAAGGACAAGCAGGAGAAGCAGAAGAAGCAGGAGCGGGAGGAGCAGAAGCAGCAGAAGTAGAAGAAGATGAAGAAGAAGAAGAAGAAGAAGAAGAAGAAGAAGAAGAAGAAGAAGAAGAAGAAGAAGAAGAAGAAGAAGAAGAAGAAGAAGAAGAAGAAACAGAAGAAAGAGAAGGAGGAGAAAGAGAAGCAGAAGCAGAAGGAGAAGCAAAATAGAAGCAGAAGAAGCAGAAGAAGCAGTAGCAGGAGAAGCAGAAGCAGAAGAAACAGAAGAAGCCCAAGAAGCAGAAGGAGAACCTGAAGCAGAAGGAGAAGCAGAAGCAGCAGAAGCTGGAAAAGTAGAAGCAGAAGAAACAGAACAAGCAGAAGAAGCAGAAGAAGAAGAAGAACGAGAAGCAGAAGAAGAACAAGGAGAAAGAGAAGGATTAGGAGTAGGAGAAACAGAAGGATAAGCAGAAGCAGAAAGAGAAGGAGAATGAGAAAGGAGAAGCAGGAGAAGCAGAAGAAGCAGAAGCAGGAGAAGCAGAAGCAGAATGAAAAGCAGAAGAAGGAGAAATTGAAACAAAAGAAGATGCAGAAGGAGAAGCAGAAGAAGTAGTAGAAGCAGAAGAAGGAGAAGCAGAAGGAGAAGTATAAAGAGAAACAGAAGGAGAAGCAGGAGAAGCAGAAGCAGGAGAAGCAGAATCAGAAGAAATAGAAGAAGGAGAAGAAGCAGAAGCAGAAAGAGAAGCAGAAACAGAAGGAGAAGCAAAAATAGAAGCAGAAGAAGCCGAAGAACAAAAGCAGAACCTAAAGCAGAAGGAGAAGCAGGAGAAGCAGAAGAAGCAGAATCTGGAGACGAAGAAGGAGAACCAGAAGGAGAAGCAGAAGCAGAAAGAGAAGCAAAAGCAGAAGGAGAAGCAGAAGCAACAGAAGAAGCAGAATCAGTAGCAGAAGAAGCTGAAGATGCAGAACCAGAAAAAGAAGCAGAAGGAATAGCAGAAGAACGAGAAGGAGAAACAGAAGGAGAAGCAGAAGGAGACGCAGGAAAAGCAGAAGAAACAGAAGCAGACGGAGAAGAAGGAGAAGGAGAAGCCGAAGCAGAAGAAGAAGCAGAAGGAAAAGCACAAGCAGAAGGAGATGCAGAAGGAGAAGCAGGAGATGCAGAAGAAGCAGAAGCAGAAGGAGAAGAAGAAGGAGAAGAATCAGAATCAGAAGAAGCAGAGAGCGAGAAATAGAAAGAGAAGCCGACGGAGAGAAGCAGAACGAGAAGCAGGAGAAGCAGGAGAAGCACAAGCGGGAGAAGCAGAAGAAGAAGAAACAGAAGAAGGAGAAGGAGCAGAAGCAGAAGGAGAAGCAGAAAGAGAACAGGAAAAGCAGAAGAAGCAGAAGCAGGAAAAGCAGAAGGAGAAGAAACAGGAGAAGGACAAGAAGCAGAAGCAGAAGCAGAAGGAGAAGCAGAAACAGAAGGAGAAGCGGAAAGAGAAAGAGGGGAAGAAGAAGAAGCAGAAGCAGGAGAAGCATAAGCATAAGAATCCGAAGAAGCAGAAGCAGAACCTGAAGCAGAAGGAGAAGCAGGAGAAGCAAAAGAAGCAGAATCTGGAGAAGCAGAATGAGAAGCTGAAGTAGAAGCAGAAGCAGAAGCAGAAAGAGAATCAAAAGCAGAAGGATAAGCAGAAGAAACAGAAGAAGCAGAAGCAGTAGCAGTTGCAGCAGAAGCAGAAGGAAAAGCAGAAGAACGAGAAGGAGAAGGAGAAACAGAAGGAGAAGCAGAAGGAGAAGCAGAAGAAGCAGAAGGAGAAGCGGAAGGAGAAACAGAAGCAGAAGAAACAGCAGAAAGAGAAGCAGAAACAGAAGAAGATGTAGAAGGAGAAGCAGGAGAAGCAGAAGAAGCAGAAGCAGAAGGAGAAGTAGAAGAAGGAGAAGGAGAAGGAAGAGCCGCAGAAGCAATAGGAGAAGCAGAAAGAGAAGCAGAAGCAGAATGAGAAGCAGAAAGAGAAGCAGTAGAAGCAGAAGAAGCAGGAAAAGCAGAAGCAGAAGAAAGAGAAGAAGACGAAGAAGAAGAAGAAGCATAAGGAGAAGCATAAGGAGAAACATAAGGAGAAGTATAAGGAGAAGCAGTAGAAGCAGAAGAAGCAGAAGCAGGAGAAGCAGAAGCAGAAGAAAAAGAATAAGCAAAAGAAGCAGAAGCAGAAGCAGTGGGAGAAGCAGAAGAAGGAGAAGGAGCAGCAGAAGGAGAAGCAGAAGCAGAAAGAGAAGCAGAAACAGAAGGATAACAAGAAGGAGAAGCAGGAGAATCAGGAGAAGCAGAAGGAGAAACAGAAGAAGCACAATCTGAAGCAGAAGCAGAAGAAACAGAAATAGTAGAATAAGCAGAAGCAGAAGCACCAGGACAAGCAGAAGAACAAGAAGGAGAAGGCGAAAGAGAAGGATTAGGAGTAGGAGAAGCAAAAGGATAAGCTGAAGCAGAAAGAGACGCAGAAGGAGAAGCAGCACAAGAAGTAGGAGAAGCAGGAGAAGCAGAAGCAAGAGAAGCAGAAGAAACAGAAGATGCAGAAGCAGAATGAGAAGCAGAAGGAGAAATTGAAGCAGAAAGAGAAGCAGAA
>NW_012306470.1:0-2725 GCF_000151885.1 Dipodomys ordii
CTCTGCTTCTACATCTCTGCTCTCTGCTACTGGCTCTGCTTCTTCTGTTTCTCTGCTTCTCCATCTGCTTCTCATTCTGCTTTTGCTTCTCTTCTGCATCTGCTTCTCCTTCTGCTTCTCATCTTCTTCTCCATCTTCTTCTTCTTCTGCTTCTCCTTCTTCTCCTACTTCTCGTTCTGCTTCTCCTTCTGCTTCTTCTGCTTCTCCTTCTCATTCTCCTTCTGCTTCTGCTTCTGTTTTTCCTTCTCCTTCTCGTTCTTCTGCTTTTCCTTCTGCTTCTGCTGCAACTGCAACTGCTTCTGCTTCTTCTGTTTCTTCTGCTTCTCCTTCTGCTTTTGATTCTCTTTCCGCTTCTGCTTCTCCTTCAGCTTCTCATTCTCCTTCTCCAGATTCTGCTTCTTCTGCTTCTCCTGCTTCTCCTTCTGCTTCAGGTTCTGCTTCTGCTTCTTCGTATTCTTATGCTTCTGCTTCTCCTGCTTCTGCTTCTTCTGCTTCCCCTCCTTCTCTTTCTGCTTCTCCTTCTGTTTCTGCTTCTCCTTCTGCTTCTGCTTCTTGTCCTTCTCCTGTTTCTTCTGCTTCTGCTTCTCTTGTTTCTACATGTCCTGCTTCTCCTTCTGCTGCTCTTTCTGCTTCTCCTGCTGCTTTTCCTTCTACTGCTCCTTCTTCTGCTTCTCTTTCTGCTTCTCCTTCTGTTTCTCCTTCTCCTTCTCCTTCTCGTTCTTCTGCTTTTCCTTCTGCTTCTGCTTCTGCATCTTCTGCTACTGCCTCTGCTTCTTCTGTTTCTTTTGCTTCTCCTTCTGCTTCTCCTTCTGCTTTTGCTTCTCTTTCTGCTTCTGCTTCTCCTTCTGCTTCTCCAGATTCTGATTCTTGTATTCTCCTGCTTCTCATTCTGCTTCAGGTTCTGCTTCTGCTTCTTCGGCTTCTTCTGCTTCTCTTTCTGCTTTTCCTTCTGTTTCTGCTTCTGCTTCTTCTCCTTCTTCTGTTTCTTCTGCTTCTGCTTCTCCTGCTTCTGCTTCTCCTGCTTCTCGTTCTGCTTCTCTTTCTGCTTCTCCTTCTCCTTCTTCTGCTTCTCCTTCTGCTTCTGCTTCTCCTGCTTCTCCTACTTCTCGTGCTGCTTCTCCTTCTGCTTCTCTTTCTGCTCCTGCTTCTCCTTTTGCTTCTCCTACTCCTAATCCTTGTCTCTCGCCTTCTTCGTCTTCTTCTTCTGCTTCTCCTGCTGCTTCTGCTTCTGCTTATTCTACTATTTCTATTTCTTCTGCTTCTGCTTCAGATTGTGCTTTTTCTTTTTCTCCTTCTCCTTCTTCGGCTTCTCCTGATTCTTCTGCTTCTGCTTCTCCTGCTTCTTCTGCTTCTCCTGCTTCTCTTTCTGTTTCTCCTTCTGCTTCTGCTTCTGCTCTTCTCCTTCTTCTGTTTCTTTTGCTTCTGTTTCTTCTGCTTCTTTTTCTTTTGTTTCTTCTGATTCTACTTCTGCTTCTCCTTCTTCTCCTTCTCTTTCTGCTTCTATTTCTGCTTCTTCTGATTCTCCTGCTTCTCCTTTTGTTGTCCTTCTGTTTCTGCTTCTCTTTCTGCTTCTGCTTCTCCTTCTGCTGCTCATTCTCCTTCTCCTTCTGCTTCTCCCAGGGCTTCTGCTTCTGCTTCTTTTGCTTATTCTTTTTCTTCTGCTTCTCCTGCTTCTACTGCTTTTCGTTATGATTATCCTTATGCTTCTCCTTATGCTTCTTCTTCTTCTTCTTCTTCTTCTTCTTCTTCTTCTTCTTCTTCTTCTTCTCTTTCGTCTGCTTCTGCCTTTCCTGCTTCTTCTGCCTCTACTGCTTCTCTTTCTGCTTCTCATTCTGCTTCTACTTCTCCTATTGCTTCTGCTGCCCTTCCTTCTCCTTCTCCTTCTCCTACTTCTGCTTCTCCTTCTGCTTTTGCTTCTTCTGCTTCTCCTGCTTCTCCTTCTGCATCTTCTTCTGCTCTCCTTCTGCTGCTTCTTCTGCTTCTCCTTCTCCTGCTTCTGCTTCTCCTTCTGCTTCTCCTTCTGCTTCTCCTTCTGCTTCTCCTTCTGCTTCTCCTTCTGCTTCTCGTTCTGCTTCTAATTCTCCTTCTGCTCTTCCTACACCTAATCCTTCTCTTTCTCCTTCTCCTTCTTCTTCTTCTGCTTCTCGTTCTGCTTCTGCTTCTGCTTCTTCTGCTTGTTCTGTTTCTTCTACTTCAGGTCCTGCTTCGGCTTCTTCGGCTTCTTCTGTTTCTGCTGCTTCTGCGTCTCCTGCTACTGCTTCTTCTGCTTCTCTTTCTGCTTCTCCTTCTGCTTCTGCTTCTCCTTCTGCTCCTTCTCCTTCTTCTGTTTCTTCTTTTTCTGCTGCTTCTCCCGCTTCTGCTTCTTCTGCTTCTCCTTCCTTTCCTCTGCTTCTTCTTCTCCTTCTGCTTCTCTTTCTGCTTCTGCTTCTGCTTCTTCTGATTCTCCAACTAATCCTTCTTCTTTTCCTTCTGTTTCTGCTTCTCTTTCTGCTTCTTCATCTCCTTCTGCTTCACCTTCTGCTGCCCCTTCTCCTTCTTCTGTTTCTCCCTCTGCTTCTGCTTCTGCTTCTTATGCTTCTTCTTGTTCTTCTGCTTCTGCTTTTCCTTCTGCTCCTTCTCCTTCTTCTGTTTCTTCTTCTACTGCTTCTTCTTCTGCTTCTGCTTCTTCTGCTTCTACTTCTCTTTCTGCTTCTGCTTCTCCTGCTTGTTTTTCTGCTTCTTCTGC
>NW_012306471.1:0-2725 GCF_000151885.1 Dipodomys ordii
GTGCCCGCTGTATCGACGCTCTGTCCCGCTGGAGTCCCGCTGTGTCCTCGCTGTGTTCCCCGCTGTGTCCCGCTGTGTCCCCCGCTTTGCCCTCGCTGTGTCCCCCACTGTGTCTGCTGTGTCCTCTCTGTGTCCCCCGCTGGGTCCCGGTGGGTCTGCTGTGTCCTCGCTGTGTCCACCGCTGTGTCCCGTTTTGTCCCCAGCTGTGTCCCCCGCTATGTCCCGATGTGTCTACTGCTGTTTCCATGCTATGTCTTGCTGTGTCGCGCTGTGTCCCCCGCTGTGTCCACTGCTGTGTCCTGCTGTTTTCCCCGATGTGTCACCAATGTGTCCCGCTGTGTCCTCGCTGTGTCCCGCTGTGTCTCGCTGTGCCCCCACTCTGTCCCGTTGTGTCCACAGCTGGGTACCACGCTGTGTAACCCTGTGTCCCCGCTGTATCGACTCTGTGTCCTGCTGGGTCCCGTTGTGTCCTCGCTGTGTTCCCTGCTGTGTCCCTCTGTGTCCCCAGCTGTGTCCCCCGCTGTGTCCCGCTGTGTCCTCGCTGGGTCCCCCATGTGTCCCGCTGTGTCCCACGCTGTGTTTTGCTGTGTCCCGCTATGTCCAGCTCGGTCCCTGCTGTGTCCCGCTGTGTGCCCGCTGTGTCCCGCTGTGTACTCCGTTGTGTCCAGCTGTATCACCGCTGTGTCTCGCTTTCGCCCCTCTCTGTCTCCGCTGTCCCCTGCTGTGTCCCCCGCTGTGTCCCGCTGTGTGCCGCTGTGTCCCCCACTTTGTCCCGCTGAGTCCCCTCTGTGTCACCGCTGTGTCCCGCTGTGTACCCCTCTGTGCCCCACTATGTTCCCGCAGTGTCCCCGCTGTGTACCGCTCTTTCCCGCTTTGTCCTCTCTGTGTCCCCCGCAGTGTCCCGTTGTGTCCCCAGCTGTGGACCCTGGTGTGTCCCGCTGTGTCCCCGCTGTAACGACGCTGGGTCCCGCTGGGTCCCGCTATGTCCTCCCTGTGTTCCCCGCTGTGTCCCGTTGTGTCCCCAGCTGTGTACCTCGCTGTGTCCCGCTGTGTCCCAGCAGAATCGACGCTGGGTCCCGCTGGGTCCCGCTGTGTCCTCCCTGTGTCCCACGCTGTGTCCCGCTGTGTCCGCCACTGTGTCCCACTGTGTCTACTGCTTTGTCCCAGCTGTGCCCCGCTGTGTCCCGCTGTGTCCTCGCTGTGTCCCATGCTGTGTTCTGCTGTGGCCTCACTATTTTCCCCGCTGTGTCCCGCTGTGTACCCCTCTGTGTCCCCCCGCTGTGTGCCTGCTGTGTCCTGCTGTGTCTCCCGCTTTGTCCCGCTGTGTCCCCGCTGTGTCCCGCTGTGTCCCCGCTGTGTGCCCGCTGTGTCCTGCTGTGTACCCCGCTGTGTCCAGCTGTGTCACCGCTGTGTCTCGCTGTGGCCACTCTCTGTCTCAGCTGTCCCCCGCTGTGTCCCCCGCTGTGTCCCGCTGTGTCCCGCTGTGTCCCCCGATTATTCCTGCTGTGTCCCCGCTGTTTCCCGCTGTGTAACACTTTGTCCCGTGGTGTCCCACTTTGTCCCACGCTGTGTCCCCCGCTGAGTACCCTCTGTGTCGCCTCTGTCTCCCCCTGTGTCCTCGCTGTGTGCCCCGCTGTCTCCCGCTTTGACTCCCGCTGTGTTCCGCTGTGTCCCGCTGTGTCCCCGCTGTGTCCCCAGCTGTGTCCCGCTGTGTACCCCGCTGTGTGCTGCTATGTTCCCGCAGTGTACCCGCTGTGTCCCGCTGTATCCCTGCTGTATCGACGCTGGGTCCCGCTGGGTCCCGCTGTGTCCTCCCTTTGTCCAACGCTGTGTCCCGCTGTGTCTACTGCTGTGTCCCCGCTGTGTCCCGCTGGGTCCAGCTGGGTCCCTGCTGTATCCACGCTGGGTCCCGCTGGGTCCTGGTCTGTCATCCCTGTGTCCCCCGCTGTGTACCGCTCTGTCCCCCGCTGTGTCTCTGCTGTGTCCCCGCTGTGTCCCGCTTTGTCCCGCTGTATACTGCTGTGTCCCCCGCTGAATCACGCTGTGTCCCAATGTGTCCCAATGTGTCCTCGCGCTGTCCCCCGCTGTGTCCCGCTGTGTCCTCCCTGTGTCCCCCGCGGTGTCCCGATGTGTCCCGCTGTGTCCCCCGCTGTGTCCCCTGCTATGTCCCGCTGTGTCCCCCGCTGTGTCCCACTGTGTCCTTGCTGTGTCCCATGCTGTGTGCCGCTGTGTCCTTGCTGTGTCCCCCGCTGTGTCCCGCTGTGTCCTGCTGTGTCACGCTGTTTCCCCACTGCGTCCCAGCTGTGTCCCTCTGTGTACCCCGCTGTGACCAGATTTGTCCCCACTGTGTCTCGCTGTGTCCCACGCTCTGTCCCACACTGTTTCCGCTCTGTCCCCCTCTGTGTCCCGCTGTGTCCCCCGCTGTGTCCCACTGTGTCCACGCAGTATCACTGCTTTTTCCTGCTGTGTCCCGCTGTGTTCCGTGGTGTCCCTCTTTGTCTCCCGCTGTGTCCCCCGCTGAGACCCCGCTGTGTCAACGCTGTGTCCTGCTGTGTCCTCGCTGTGTCCCCCGCTGTCTCCAGCTCTGTCCCCCGCTGTGTCTCACGCTTTTTCCCCGCCGATGTCCCACTGTGTCCCGCTGTGTCCCGCTGTGCCCACACTGTGTCCCGTTGTGTCCACAGCTGTGTACCACGCTGTGTAACGCTGTGTGCCCGCTGTATCGACG
>NW_012306472.1:0-2725 GCF_000151885.1 Dipodomys ordii
AGTACCACGCTGTGCCCACGGTGTATCCAATATGTCCTCGCTGTATCCCCCCACTATATACCCACTGTGTCCCACCCTATGTCCCCCGCTGTGTCCCGCTGTGTACCCGCTGTGTCCACCCGCTGAGTCCCACTGTGTACCACGCTATATACCGATGTGTGCCCCGATGAGTCCCAGCAGTTTCCTTGCTGTGTCCCTCGCTGTTTGCCGATGTGTCCTCACTGTATCCCCTGATGAGTCCAGCTGTGTCCTGCTGTGTCACGCTGTTTCTATGCTGTGTCCCCGATGTGTCCCTATGAGTACCCTACTATGTCCAGCTTTGTCCTCGCTGGGTCTCTCTGTGTCCCACGCACTGTCCCCCACTTTGTCCCGCTGTGTCCCCGCACGGTCACCTCTGTTTCCCGCTTTGTCTCGGTGTGTTCCGTGATGTCCCGCTTTGTCCCCCGCTGTGTCCCCCGCTGAGTCGCTGCTGTGTCACCGGCTGTGTCTCACGCTTTGTCCCCGCTGTGTCCCACTGTGTCCCGCTGTGTCCCGCTGTGCCCCAACTGTGTCCCGTTGTGTCCACAGCTGTGTACCACGCTGTGTCCCGCTGTGTCCCGCTGTGTCCTCGCTGTGTCCCCCGCTGTCTCCCGCTTTGTCCACCGTTGTGTCCCGCTCTGTCCCGCTGTGTCCTCGTTATGTCCTCCGCTGTGACCCGCTGTGTCCCGCTGTGTCCCGCTCTGTCCCTGCTGTGTCCTGCTGTGTCCCGCTGTGTCCCAGCTGTGTGCCCGCTGTGTCCCGCTATGTACTCCGTTGTGTCCAGCTGTGTCACCGCTGTGTCCTGCTGTGTCCCGCTGTGTCTCGAGCTTTGTCCCGCTGTGTCCCCGCAGTGTCCCCGCTGTGTCCCGCTGTGTCACACTGTGTCGTCGCTCTGTCCCCCGCTGTGTCCCATTGTGTCCCCCGCTGTGTCCCGCTGTGTATTCCCCTCTTTGTCCAGCTTTGTCCCCTCTGTGTCTCGCTGTGTCCCACGCTCTGTCCCCCACTGTGTTCCGCTGTGTCCCCCGCTGTGTCCCGCTCTGTCCCGCTGTGTCCCCCGCTGTGTCCCGCTGTGTCCCCGCAGGGTCACCGCTGTTTCCCGCTGTGTCCCACTCTGTTCCGTGGTGTCTTGCTTTGTCCCCCGCTGTGTCCCACGCTGAGTCCCCGCTGTGTCCCGCTGTGTCCTCGCTGTGTCCTCCGCTGTCTCCCGCTCTGTCCCTGCTGTGTCTCACGCTTTGTTCCGTCTGTGTCCCACTGTGTCCCGCTGTGTCCCGCTGTGTCCCCCACTGTGTCCCTTTGTGTCCCCAGCTATGTAACCCGCTGTGTAACGCTGTGTCCCCGCTCGATCGATGCTGTGTCTCGCTGGGTCCCGCTGTATACTCGCTGTGTTCCCCGTTGTGTCCCGCTGTGTCCCCTGCTGTGTCCCCCGCTGTGTCCTGCTCTGTCCCCCGCTGTGTCCCGTTGTGTCCCGCTGTGCCTTCGTTCTGTCCCCCGCTGTGTCCCATTGTGTCCCCCGCTGTGTCCCCCGCTGTGTCCCGCTGTGTCAACCGGTGTGTCCCCCTGTGTCCTCGCAATGTCCCTGCTGTGTCCCGCTGGGTCACACTGTGTGCCGTGGTGTGCGGCTTTGTCACCCGCTGTGTCCCCCGCTGTGTCCCGCTGTGTCCCACGCTGTGTCCCGATGTGTCCCCCGCTGTGTCCCGCTGTTTCTTTGCTGTGTCCCTCGCTGTTTGCCACTGTGTCCTCGCTGTGTCCCCTGCTGTGTCCCGCTGTGTCCTGCTGTGTCACGCTGTTTCTCTGCTGTGTCCCCGCTGTGTCCCTCTGTGTACCCTGCTGTGTCCAGCTTTGTCCTTGCTGGGTCTCTCTGTGTCCCACGCACTGTCCCCCACTTTGTCCCGTTGTGTCCCCGCACGGTCACCTCTGTTTCCCGCTTTGTCTCGGTGTGTTCCGTGGTGTCCCGCTTTGTCCCCCGCTGTGTCCCCCACTGATTCGCTGCTGTGTCACCGGCTGTGTCTCACGCTTTGTCCCCGCTGTGTCCCACTGTGTCACGCTGTGTCCCGCTGTGCCCCCACTGTGTCCCGTTGTGTCCACAGCTGTGTACCACGCTGTGTAACGCTGTGTCCCCGTTGTGTCCTCGCTGGGTCCCCCACTGTGTCCCGCTGTGTCCCGCTGTGTCCTCGCTGTGTCCCGCGCTGTCTTCCACTTTGTCCACAGTTGTGTCCCGCTCTGTCCCGCTGTGTCCTCGCTGTGTCCCCCGCTGTGACCCGCTGTCTCCCGCTCTATCCCGCTGTGTCCCTGCTGTGTCCTGCTGTGTCCCGCTGTGTCCCAGCTGTGTGCCCGCTGTGTCCCGCTATGTACTCGGTTGTGTCCAGCTGTGTCACCGCTGTGTCCTGCTGTGTCCCGCTGTGTCTCGCGCTTTGTCCCGCTGTGTCCCCGCAGTGTCCCCGCTGTGTCCCGCTGTGTCACACTGTGTCATCGCTCTGTCCACCGCTGTGTCCCCTTGTGTCCCCCGCTGTGTCCCGCTGTGTATTCCCCTCTTTGTCCAGCTTTGTCCCCTCTGTGTCTCGCTGTGTCCCACGCTATGTCCCCCACTGTGTTCCGCT
This sequence comes from Dipodomys ordii, assembly GCF_000151885.1. Classification (NCBI taxonomy): domain Eukaryota; kingdom Metazoa; phylum Chordata; class Mammalia; order Rodentia; family Heteromyidae; genus Dipodomys; species Dipodomys ordii. The sequence goes on from NW_012306472.1 coordinate 2,616, forward strand.
GAGTCCCCCGCTGTGTCCCGCTGTGTCCCCCGCTGTGTCCCCGCAGGGTCACCGCTGTTTTACGCTGTGTCCCACTGTGTTCCGTGGTGTCCTGCTTTGTCCCCCGCTGT
>NW_012306473.1:0-2725 GCF_000151885.1 Dipodomys ordii
TTTCTTCAAGCAGGTTACACAGCGGGGGACAAAGTGGGGGACACAGTCGGGACACAAGTGGTGGACACAGCATGACACAGCTTGACACACTGGGTTCAGAGCGGGAAACAGCGCGGGACATAGTGGAGGAAATAGCGGGACACAGCGGGAAACACATCTTGACACAGCGGGACACAGCAGGGGACAACGGGGACACAGCGGGACACAGCGGGGAACAGAGCGAGGACACAGCGGGACACAGCAGGGATACAATGGGACACAACGGGACACAGCGGGGTACACAGCGGGACACAGCGGGGACACAGTGGGGACACAGTGGTGGACACAGAGGGACACAGCGGGGACAGAGCGGGGAAACAGCGGGACACAGCGAGACACAGCGGGGGACACAGTGGGGGACAGAAGGGACACACCGGGGGACAACGGGGACATAGCAGGACACAGCAGGGACAAAGCTGGACATAGCGGGGACACAGCGGTGGACAAAGAGGGGACACAGCGGGACATAGTGGGGGACACAGTTGGACACAGCGAGACATAGCGGGGACACTGCGGGGCACACAGCGGGACACGGCGGGGGACACAGCAGGACACAGCGAGAAACAGCGGGACACAGCGGGACACAGCGGGGAACACTGCGGGACACAGAGGGACACAACGGGGGACACAGCGAGGACACAGCGGGACACAGCGGGACACAGCGAGGACACAGCGGGGACACAGAGGGAAACAACGGGGGACACAGTGGTGACACAGCTGGGACACAGCGGGGGACACAGCGTGGGACAGAGAGTGACTCAGCGGGACACAGCGGGACACAGCAGGGGACACAGCGGGGATACAGTGGGACACAGCGAGGGACACAGCGGCGACACAGCGGGACACAGCAGGACATAGGGGGACACAGTGGGGACACAGCGGGACACAGAGGGGACACAGTGGAACACAGCGTGGGACACAGCGGCGACACAGTGGGGACACATCGGGACACAGCTGGGCCACAGCTGGGGACCCAGAGGGAAACAGCAGAGAACACAGAGGGACACATCGGGACACAACGGGGGACAGAAGGGACACAGCGGGACACAGCGGGACACAGCAGGAGACACAGCAGTGGACATCGGGGACACACCTGGGGACAATGGGGACACAACGGCGACACAGAGGGGGACACAGCGGGGACACAGTGGGACACAGCAAGCGACACAGCGGGGACACAGCAGGACACAGCGGGGACACAACGGGGGCCTCAGCGGGGGACACTGCGGGACACGGCGGGGTACACAGCGGGACACAGCGGGGGACACAGCGGGGGACGCAACAGGGACAGAGCGGGGACACAGAGGGGGACACAGCCGGACTCAGCGGGACACAGCGGGAACACAGCAGGACACAGCGGGGGAATCAGCGGGGACACAGCGGGACACAGCAGCGGACACAGAGATACACAGCGGGACATAGCGGGGGACACAGCGGGGGACACAGCAAGGGACACAGCTGGACATAGCGGGGACACAGCAAGGGACACAGTGGGATACAGCAGGGACACAGCAGGACACAGCGGGAGACACAGCGGGACACAGCGGGACATAGCGGGGACACAGCGGGGACACAGCGGGGGACACAGCGGGACACAGCGGGGACACAGCGGGACACAGTGGCGGACACAGCGATACACAGCGGGACATAGCGGGACACACAGTGGGACACAGCGGGGGACACAGCGAAGGACACAGCGGGATACAGCAGGGACACAGTGGGACACAGCGGGGGACACAAAAATGACACAGCGGGGACACAGCGGGACACAGCGCGACACAGCGGGAACACAGCAGGGACACAGCGGGACACAGCGGGAGACACAGCGGGACACAGCGGGACATAGCGGGGACACAGCAGGGACACAGCGGAGGACACAGCGGAACACAGCGGGACACAGCGGGGACACAGCAGGGACACAGCGGGACACAGCGAGGGACACAGCAGGACACAGAGTGGGACACAGGGGGGGACACAGTGGGACACAGCGGGGAACACAGCGAGACTCAGCGGGGGACACAGGGGGGACAAAGCGGGACACCACGGGACACAGTGGGACACAGCGGGACACAGCGGGGGACAAAGCGAGGACACAGCGGGACCCAGAGGGGACACAGCGGTGACCCTGCAGGGACACAGCGAGACACAGCGGGGGACACTGCGGGGACAAAGCGGGACACAGTGGGGGACACAGCGGGACACAGCTGGGAACACAGCGAGGACACAGCGGGACACAGCGGGATACAGCGTCGATACAGAGGGCACACAGCGGGACACAGCGGGGTACACAGCTGGGGACAAAACGGGACACATCGGGGGACACAACGAGGACCCAGCGGAACACAGCGTGGGACACAGCAAGGACACAGCGGGACACAGCGGGGACTCACCGGGGGACACAGTGGGGGACAAACTGGGACACCAAGGGACACAGTGGGACACAGCGGGATACAGCGTGTATACAGCGGGGACACAGCGTTATACAGCATGGTAAAGAGCTGTGGACACAACGGGACACAGTGGGGGCACAGCGGAACACAGCGGGACACAGTGGGACACAGCGGGGACCAAGCGTGAGACACAGCGAGGGACAGAGCGGGAGACAGCGGGGGACACAGCGAGGACACAGCGGGACACAGCGGTGACACAGTGGGGACTCAGCGGTTGACACAGCGAGGACCCAGCG
>NW_012306474.1:0-2725 GCF_000151885.1 Dipodomys ordii
CTGTTTCTCCTGCCTGAATTTCTGGTTCTACTTCTTCTGCTGCTTCTCCTTCTGCTTCTTCTTCTCCTTCTGCTAATGTTTCTGCTTCTTCTGCTTCTTCCCTTTCGGCTTCTCCTGCTTCTGCTTATTGTCCTTCTTCTGCTTTTCTTTCTGATTCTCATTCTGCTTCTGCTTCTCCTTCTGCTTCTCCTCCTTCACCTTCTCCTACTTCTGCTTCTCCTTCAGCTTCTGCTTCTCCTGCTTCTCCTTCTGCACCTCCTTCTGCTTGTGCTTGTCCTTATGCTTCTGCTTCTGCTTCTCCTTCTCCTTCTTTTGCTTCTCCTTTTGCTTCTGCTTCTTCTGTTTTTCCTGCTTCTCCTTCTGCTTCTGCTTCTTCTGCTTCTCCTTCTGCATCTTCTTCTGCTTCTGCTTCTCCTTCTTCTGCTTCTCCTTCTTATTCTCCTACTGCTTGTCCTTCTGTTTCCCTTCTCCTTCTTGTTCTTCTGATTTTCCTTCTGCTTCTCGTTCTGCTTCTGCTACAACTGCTACTGCTTCTACTTCTTCTGTTTCTTCTGCTTCTCCTTCTGCTTTTGATTCTCTTTCTGCTTCTGCTTCTCCTTTTGCTTCTCCTTGTGCTTCTCCAGATTCTGCTTCTTCTGCTTCTCCTGCTTCTCCTTCTGCTTCAATTCTCCTTCTGCTTCTTCACATTCTTATGCTTCTGCTTCTCCTGCTTCTGCTTCTTCTGCTTTCCCTCCTTCTCTTCCTGCTTCTCCTTCTGTTTCTGCTTCTCCTTCTGCTTCTGCATCTTGTCCTTCTTGTGTTTCTTCTGCTTCTGCTTCTCAAGTTTCTGCATCTCCTGCTTCTCCTTCTGCTGCTCTTTCTGCTTCTCCTGCTGCTTTTCCTTCTCCTGCTCCTTCTTCAGCTTCTCTTTCTGCTTCTCCTTCTGTTTCTCCTACTCCTTCTCCTTCTCGTTCTTCTGCAATTCCTTCTGTTTCTCTTTCTGCTTCTGCATCTTCTGCTTCTTCTGCTACTGCCTCTGCTTCTTCTGTTTCTTCTGCTTCCCCTTCTGCTTCTCCTTCTGCTTTTGCTTCTCTTTCTGCTTCTGCTTCTCCTTCTGCTTCTCCAGATTCTGCTTCTTCTGCTTCTCCTGCTTCTCTTTCTGCTTCAGGTTCTGCTTCTGCTTCTTCGGCTTCTTCTGCTTCTGCTTCTCCTGCTGCTGCTTCTTCTGCTTCTCCTGCTTCTCTTTCTGCTTTTCCTTCTGTTTCTGCTTCTCCTTCTGCTTCTGCTTCTTCTCCTTCCTATGTTTCTTCTGCTTCTGCTTCTCCTGCTTCTGCTTCTCCTGCTTCTCGTTGTGCTTCTCTTTCTGCTTCTCTTTCTGCTTCTCCTTCTCCTTCTTCTGCTTCTGCTTCTCCTTCTGCTTCTGCTTCAATTTCTCCTTCTGCTTCTGCGTCTTCTGTTTCTTCTGCTTCTCCTGCTTCTGCTTCTCCTGCTTCTCCTACTTCTCGTGCTGCTTCTCCTTCTGCGTCTCTTTCTGCTTCTGCTTATCCTTTTGCTTCTCCTACTCCTAATCCTTCTCTTTCGCCTTCTCCTTCTCCTTCTTCTGCTTCTCCTGCTTCTCCTTCTGCATCTTCTTCTGCTTCTGCTTCTGCTTCTGCTACTTCTTCTGCTTCTGCTTCTGCTGCTTCTTCTGCTTCTCCCTCTGATTCTGCTTCTTATGCTTATTCTTTTTCTTCTGCTTCTCCTGCTTCTGCTTCTCCTGCTTCTGCTTCTTCTGCTCCTACTGCTTCTCCTTCTCCTTCTCCTTCTCCTTCTTCTCCTTCTCCTTCTCCTTCTTCTTCTTCTTCTTCTTCTTCTTCTTCTTCTTCTTCTTCTTCTTCTTCTTCTTCTTCTTCTTCTTCTTCTTCTTTCTGCTGCTTCTGCTTTTCCTGCTTCTTCTTCTTCTACTGCTTCTCTTTCTGCTTTTCATTCTGCTTCTGCTTCTTCTTCTGCTTCTCCTATTGCTTCTGCGGCTCTTCCTTCTCCTTCTCCTACTTCTCCTTCTACTTCTGCTTCTGCTTCTTCTGATTCTCCTGCTTCTCCTTCTGCATCTTCTTCTGCTTCTGCTTCTCCTTCTGCTGCTTCTTCTGCTTCTGTTTCTCCTTCTGCTTCTCCTTCTGCTTCTTCTGCTTCTCCTTCTGCTTCTCCTTCTGTTTCTCCTTCTCGTTCTTCTGCTTTTACTTTTGCTTCTCCTTCTGCTTCTGCTGCAACTGCTACTGGTTCTGCTTCTTCTGTTTCTTCCGCTTCTCCTTCTCCTTTTGATTCTCTTTCTGCTTCTGCTTCTCCTTCAGCTTCTCATTCTGCTTCTCCAGATTCTGCTTCTTCTGCTTCTCCTGCTTCTCCTACTGCTTCAGGTTCTGCTTCTGCTTCTTCGGATTCTTATGCTTCTTGTTCTCCTGCTTCTGCTTCTTCTGCTTCCCCTCCTTCTCTTTCTGCTTCTCCTTCTGTTTCTGCTTCTCCTTCTGCTTCTGCTTCTTGTCCTTCTCCTGTTTCTTCTGCTTCTGCATCTCCTGCTTCTGTGTCTTCTTCTTTTCCTGCTTCTCTTTCTGCTTCTCCTTCTGCTTCTGCTCCTCCTTCTGCTTCTGCTCCTTATATTTCTTCTGTTTCTTCTTCTTCTGCTTCTCCCGCTCTGCTTCTTCTGCTTCTCCTGCTTCTCGTTCTGCTTCTCTTCGTCGGCTTCTCTTTCTACTTCTCCTTCTGCTTCGTCTGA
>NW_012306475.1:0-2725 GCF_000151885.1 Dipodomys ordii
AGAAGCAGAAGAAGCAGAGCGGGAGAAGCAGAAGAAGAAGAAACAGAAGAAATAGAAGGAGCAGAAGCAGAAGGAGGAGCAGAAGCAGAAGGAGAAGCAGAAAGAGAAGCAGGAAAAGCAGAAGAAGCAGAAGCAGGAGAAGCAGAAGCAGAAGAAACAGGAGAAGGACAAGAAGCAGAAGCAGAAGCAGAAGGAGAAGAAGAAGGAGAAGAAGCAGAATCAGAAGAAGCAGAAGGAGAAGTAGAAAGAGAAGCCGACGAAGAGAAGCAGAACGAGAAGCAGGAGAAGCAGAAGAAGCAGAGCGTGAGAAGCAGAAGCAAAAGAAACAGAAGAAATAGAAGGAGCAGAAGCAGAAGGAGGAGCAGAAGCAGAAGGAGAAGCAGAAAGAGAAGCAGGAGAACCAGAAGAAGCAGGAGAAGCAGAAGCAGAAGAAACAGGAGAAGCCAAAGAAGCAGAAGCAGAATCTGAAGCATAAGGAGAAACAGAAGAAGCACAATCTGAAGCAGAAGCAGAAGAAAATGAAATAGTAGAATAAGCAGAAGCAGAAGCAGCAGGAGAAGCAGAAGAAGAAGATGGAGAAGGCGAAAGAGGAAGATTAGGAGTAGGAGAAGCAAAAGGATAAGCAGAAGCAGAAAGAGATGCAGAAGGAGAAGCAGCACGAGAAGTAGGAGAAGCAGGAGAAGCAGAAGAAACAGAAGACGCAGAAGCAGAATGAGAAGCAGAAGGAGAAATTGAAGCAGAAGCAGAAGCAGAAGGAGAAACAGAAGCAGAAGGAGAAGCAGAAGAAGGAGAAGGAGAAGCAGAAAGAGAAGCCGAACGAGAAACAGGAGAAGCAGAAGCAGGAGAAGCAGAAACAGAAGAAACAGAAGAAGGAGAAGAAACAGAAGGAGAAGCAGAAACAGAAGGAAAAGTAGAAAGAGAAGCAGGAGAAGCAGAAGAAGCAGCAGCAGGAGAAGCAGAAGCAGAAGAAGCAGAAGCAGAACCTGAAGCAGAAGGAGAAGCAGGAGAAGCAGAATCTGGAGAAGCAGAAGGAGAAGCAGAAGCAGAAAGAGAAGCAAAAGCAGAAGGAGAAGCAGAAGAAACAGAAGAAGCAGAATCAGTAGCAGAAGCTGAAGATGCAGAAGCAGATAGAGAAGCAGAAGGAATAGCAGAAGAACGAGAAGGAGAAATAGCAAGAGAAGCAGAAGGAGAAGCAGGAAAAGCAGAAGAAACAGAAGCAGACGGAGAAGCAGAAAAAGGAGAAGGAGAAGCTGGAGCAGAAGAAGAACAGAAGGAAAAGCACAAGCAGAAAGAGATGCAGAAGGAGAAGCAGGAAATGCAGAAGACGCAGAAGCAGAAGGAGAAGAAGAAGGAGAAGAATCAGAATCAGAAGAAGCAGAAGCAGAAATAGAAAGAGAAGCCGACGAAGAGAAGCTGAACGAGAAGCAGGGGAAGCAGAAGAAGCACAAGCGGGAGAAGCAGAAGAAGAAGAAACAGAAGAAGGAGAAGGAGCAGAAGCAGAAGGAGAAGCAGAAGGAGAAACAGAAAGAGAAGCAGGAAAATCAGAAGAAGCAGAAGCAGGAGAAGTAGAAGGAGAAGAAACAGGAGAAGGACAAGAAGCAGAAAGAGAAGCAGTAGAAGCTGAAGAGGCAGGAAAAGAAGAAGCAGAAGAAAGAGAAGAAGAAGAAGAAGAAGAAGCAGCAGCAGCATAAGGAGAAGCATAAGGATAAGCATAAGGAGAAGTACAAGGAGAAGCAGTAGAAGGAGAAGAAGCAGAAGCAGGAGAAGCTGAAGCAGAAGAAAAAGAATAAGCAAAAGAAGCAGAAGCAGAAGCAGTGAGAGAAGCAGAAGAAGGAGAAGGAGAAGGAGCAGCAGAAGGAGAAGCAGAAGCAGAAAGAGAAGCAGAAACAGAAGGAGAACAAGAAGGAGAAGCAGGAGAATCAGAAGAAGCAGAAAGAGAAGGAGAAGAAGGAGAAGCAGAAGTAGAATCAGAAGAAACAGAAGAAGAAGTAGCAGAAGAAACAGAAGCAAAAGAAACAGAGGAAGGAGAAGAGCAGAAGCAGAAGCAGAAGGAGAAGCAGAAGCAGAAGGAGAAGCAGAAAGAGAAGCAGGAGAACCAGAAGAAGCAGGAGAAGCAGAAGCAGAAGAAACAGGAGAAGCCGAAGAAGCAGAAGCAGAATCTGAAGCAGAAGTAGAAACAGAAGAAGCTCAATTTGAAGCAGAAGCAGAAGAAACAGAAATAGTAGAATAAGCAGAAGCAGAAGCACCAGGACAAGCAGAAGAATAAGAAGGAGAAGGCGAAAGAGAAGGATTAGGAGTAGGAGAAGCAAAAGGATAAGCTGAAGCAGAAAGAGACGAAGAAGGAGAAGCAGCATGAGAAGTAGGAGAAGCAGGAGAAGCAGAAGCTAGAGAAGTAGAAGAAACAGAAGACGCAGAAGCAAAATGCGAAGCAGAAGGAGAATTTGAAGCAGAAGGAGAAGGAGAAGCAAAAGGAGAAGCAGAAGAAGGAGATGGTGAAGGAGAAGCAGATAGTGAAGCAGAAAGAGAAACAGAAAGAGAAGCACAACGAGAAGCAGGAGAAGCAGAAGCAGGAGAAGCAGAAGCAGAAGAAACATAAGAAGGTGAAGAAGCTGAAGCAGAAGGAGAAGCAGAAACAGAAGGAAAAGCAGAAATAGAAGCAGGAGCTGCAGAAGAAGCAGCAGCAGCAGAAGCAGAAGCAGAAGAAGCCGAAGAAGCAGAAGCAGAA
>NW_012306476.1:0-2724 GCF_000151885.1 Dipodomys ordii
TCTTGTGTTTCTTCTGCTTCTGCTTCTCAAGTTTCTGCATCTCCTGCTTCTCATTCTGCTGCTCTTTCTGCTTCTCCTGCTGCTTTTCCTTCTCCTGCTCCTTCTTCTGCTTCTCTTTCTGCTTCTCCTTCTGTTTCTCCTACTCCTTCTCCTTCTCGTTCTTCTGCTTTTCCTTCTGCTTCTCCTTCTGCTTCTGCATCTTCTGCTTCTTCTGCTACTGCCTCTGCTTCTTCTGTTTCTTCTGCTTCCCCTTCTGCTTCTCCTTCTGCTTTTGCTTCTCTTTCTGCTTCTGCTTCTCCTTCTGCTTCTCCAGATTCTGCTTCTTCTGCTTCTCCTGCTTCTCTTTCTGCTTCAGGTTCTGCTTCTGCTTCTTCGGCTTCTTCTGCTTCTGCTTCTCCTGCTGCTGCTTCTTCTGCTTCTCCTGCTTCTCTTTCTGCTTTTCCTTCTGTTTCTGCTTCTCCTTCTGCTTCTGCTTCTTCTCCTTCCTATGTTTCTTCTGCTTCTCCTGCTTCTGCTTCTCCTGCTTCTCGTTCTGCTTCTCTTTCTGCTTCTCTTTCTGCTTCTCCTTCTCCTTCTTCTGCTTCTGCTTCTGCTTCTGCTTCTCCTTCTGCTTCTGCTTCAATTTCTCCTTCTGCTTCTCATTCTGCTTCTGCGTCTTCTGTTTCTTCTGCTTCTCCTGCTTCTGCTTCTCCTGCTTCTCCTACTTCTCGTGCTGCTTCTCCTTCTGCGTCTCTTTCTGCTTCTGCTTATCCTTTTGCTTCTCCTACTCCTAATCCTTCTCTTTCGCCTTCTCATTCTCCTTCTTCTGCTTCTCCTGCTTCTCCTTCTGCATCTTCTTCTGCTTCTGCTTCTGCTTCTGCTGCTTCTTCTGCTTCTGCTTCTTCTTCTGCTTCTCCCTCTGATTCTGCTTCTTCTGCTTATTCTTTTTCTTCTGCTTCTCCTGCTTCTGCTTCTTCTGCTTCTACTGCTTCTCCTTCTCCTTCTCCTTCTCCTTCTTCTTCTTCTTCTTCTTCTTCTTCTTCTTCTTCTTCTTCTTCTTCTTCTTCTTCTTCTTCTTCTTCTTCTTCTTCTTCTTCTTCTTCTTCTTCTTCTTCTTCTTCTTCTTCTTCTTCTTTTCTTCTACTTCTTCTCTTTCTGCTGCTTCTGCTTTTCCTGCTTCTTCTTCTTCTACTGCTTCTCTTTCTGCTTCTCATTCTGCTTCTGCTTCTTCTTCTGCTTTTCCTATTGCTTCTGCGGCTCTTCCTTCTCCTTCTCCTACATCTCCTTCTACTTCTGCTTCTGCTTCTTCTGCTTCTCCTGCTTCTCCTTCTGCATCTTCTTCTGCTTCTGCTTCTCCTTCTGCTGCTTCTTCTGCTTCTGTTTCTCCTTCTGCTTCTCCTTCTGCTTCTTCTGCTTCTCCTTCTGCTTCTCCTTCTGTTTCTCCTTCTCGTTCTTCTGCTTTTACTTTTGCTTCTCCTTCAGCTTCTGCTGCAACTGCTACTGCTTCTGCTTCTTCTGTTCTTCCGCTTCTCCTTCTCCTTTTGATTCTCTTTCTGCTTCTGCTTCTCCTTCAGCTTCTCATTCTGCTTCTACAGATTCTGCTTCTTCTGCTTCTCCTGCTTCTCCTTCTGCTTCAGGTTCTGCTTCTGCTTCTTCGGATTCTTATGCTTCTGGTTCTCCTGCTTCTGTTCTTCTGCTTCCCCTCCTTCTCTTTCTGCTTCTCCTTCTGTTTCTGCTTCTCCTTCTGCTTCTGTTTCTTGTCCTTCTCCTGTTTCTTCTGCTTCTCCTGCTTCTGCTTCTTCTGCTTTTCCTGCTTCTCTTTCTGCTTCTCCTTCTGCTTCTGCTCCTCCTTCTGCTTCTGCTCCTTCTATTTCTTCTTCTTCTGCTTCTCCCGCTCTGCTTCTTCTGCTTCTCCTGCTTCTCGTTCTGCTTCTCTTCGTCGGCTTCTCTTTCTACTTCTCCTTCTGCTTCTTCTGATTCTGCTTCTTCTCCTTCTGCTTCTCCTTCTGCTTCTCCTGCTTCTCCTGCTACTCCTTCTGCATCTCCTTCTGCTTGTGCTTTTCCTTCTGCTTCTTCTTCTGCTTCTGCTTCTCCTTCTTCTGCTTCTCTGTCTGTTTCTGCTTCTTCTGTTTTTCCTGCTTCTCCTTCTGCTTCTCATTCTTCTTCTCCTTCTGTTTCTCCTTGTCGTTATTCTGCTATTCCTTCTGCTTCTCTATCTGCTTCTGCGTCTTCAGCTTCTTCTGCTACTGCTTCTGCTTCTGCTTCTTCTGCTTCTCTTTCTGCTTCTCCTTCTGCTTTTGCTTCTCTTTCTGCTTCTGCTTCTCCTTCTGGTTCTCCTTCTTCTCCAGATTCTGCTTCTTCTGCTTCTCCTGCTTCTCCTTCTGCTTCAGGTTCTGCTTCTGCTTCTTCTGCTTCTATTTCTGCTTCTCCTTCTGTTTCTGCTTCTCTTTCTGCTTCTGCTTCTTATCCTTCTTCTATTTCTTTTGATTCTGCTTCTCCTGCTTCTGCATCTCCTGCTTCTCCTTCTGTTTCTCCTTCTGCTTCTCCTTCTGCTTCTCCTTCTTCTGCTTCTACTTCTGCTTCTGCTTCTCCTTCTGCATCTTCTTCTGTTTCAATTTCTCCTTCTTCTGCTTTTCATTCTGCTTCTGCTTCTCCTGCTTCTGCTTCTTCTGCTTCTCCTGCTTCTCCTTCTGCTTCTCTTTCTGCTTCTGATTCTCCTTCTATTTCTCCTACTCCTAATCCTTC
>NW_012306477.1:0-2724 GCF_000151885.1 Dipodomys ordii
GCTTCTCCTTCTGCTTTTGCTTCTCTTTCTGCTTGTGCTTCTCCTTCTGCTTCTCCAGATTCTGCTTCTTCTGCTTCTCCTGCTTCTCCTTCTGCTTCAGGTTCTGCTTCTGCTTCTTCGGCTTCTTCTGCTTCTGCTTCTCCTGCTGCTGCTTCTTCTGCTTCTCCTGCTTCTCTTTCTGCTTTTCCTTCTGTTTCTGCTTCTCCTTCTGCTTCTGCTTCTTCTACTTATTCTGTTTTTTCTGTTTCTGCTTCTCCTGCTTCTCGTTCTGCTTCTTTTTCTGCTTCTCCTTCTCCTTCTGCTTCTCCTTCTGCTTCTGCTTCTCCTTCTGTTTCAGCTTCTGCTTCAATTTCTCCTTCTGATTCTCATTCTGCTTCTGCGTCTTCTGTTTCTTCTGCTTCTCTTGCTTCTCCTATTTCTCGTGCTGCTTCTCCTTCTGCGTCTCTTTCTGCTTCTGCTTATCCTTTTGCTTCTCCTACTCCTAATCCTTCTCTTTCGCCTTCTCCTTCTTGTTCTTCTGCTTGTCCTGGTGCTTCTGCTTCTGCTTATTCTACTATTTCTGTTTCTTCTGCTTCTGCTTCAGATTGTGCTTCTTCTGTTTCTCCTTCTGCTTCAGATTCTGCTTCTGCTTCTTCGGCTTCTCCTGTTTCTTCTGCTTCTGCTTCTCCTGCTTCTTCTGGTTCTCCTGCTTCTCTTTCTGCTTCTCCTTCTGCTTCTGCTTCTCCTTCTGCTTCTGCTTCTGCTCTTCTCCTTCTTCTATTTCTTCTGCTTCTGCTTCTCCTGCTTCTTCTTCTTCTGCTTCTCCTATTTCTCCTTCTGCTTCTCCGTCTCCTTCTCCTTCTCCTTCAATTTCTCCTTCTTGTGCTTCTCATTCTGCTTCTGCTTCTGCTTCTCCTACTTCTGCTTCTTCTGTTTCTCCTTCTGCTTCTCCTTCTGCTTCTGTGTCTGCTTCTTATTCTGCTTCTGCTCCTCCTACTCCTAATCCTTCTCTTTCTCCTTCTTCTTCTTCTGCTTCTCGTTCTGCTTCTGCTTCTTCTGCTTGTTCTGTTTCTTCTGCTTCTGCTTTTCCAGCTTCTGCTGCTTCTGCTTCTCCTTCTGCTTCAGGTTCTCCTTCTGGTTCTTGGGATTCTGTTTCTTCTGCTTCTGCTTCTCCTGCTACTGATTCTTCTGCTTCTCTTTCTGCTTCTCCTTCTGCTTCTGCTTCAATTTCTCCTTCTGCTTCTCATTCTGCTTCTGCGTCTTCTGTTTCTTCTGCTTCTCCTGCTTCTGCTTCTCCTGCTTCTCCTACTTCTCTTGCTGCTTCTCCTTCTGCGTCTCTTTCTGCTTCTGCTTATCCTTTTGCTTCTCCTACTCCTAATCCTTCTCTTTCGCCTTCTCCTTCTTCTCCATCTGCTTCTCCTGGTGCTTCTGCTTCTGCTTATTCTACTATTTCTGTTTCTTCTGCTTCTGCTTCAGATTGTGCTTCTTCTGTTTCTCTTTCTGCTTCAGATTCTGCTTCTGCTTCTTTGGCTTCTCCTGTTTCTTCTGCTTCCGCTTCTCCTGCTTATTCTGCTTCTCCTGCTTCTCTTTCTGCTTCTGCTTCTGCTTCTCCTTGTGCTTCTGCTTCTGCTCTTCTCCTTCTTCTGTTTCTTTTGCTTCTGTTTCTTCTGCTTCTTCTTCTTATGTTTCTTCTGATTCTACTTCTGCTTCTCCTTCTTCTCCTCTTTCTGCTTCTACTTCTTCTTCTTCTGATTCTCCTGCTTCTCCTTCTTGTTCTCCTTCTGTTTCTGCTTCTCTTTCTGCTTCTGCTTCTCCTTCTGCTGCTCCTTCTCCTTCTCCTTCTTCTGCTTCTCTCACTGCTTCTGCTTCTTTTGCTTATTCTTTTTCTTCTGCTTCTGCTTCTCCTGCTTCTGCTTCTACAGCTTCTCCTTATGCTTCTCCTTATGCTTCTCCTTATGCTGCTGTTTCTTCTTCTTCTTCCTCTTCTTCTTCTTTTTCGTCTTCTTCTTCTTCTTCTCTTTCTTCTGCTTCTGCTTTTCCTGCTTCTTCTGCTTTTACTGTTTCTCTTTCTGCTTCTCATTCTGCTTCTGCTTCTCCTTCTGCTTCTCCTATTGCTTCTGCTGCACTTCCTTCTCCTTCTCCAACTTCTGCTTCTCCTTCTGCTTCTGCTTCTTCTGCTTCTCCTGCTTCTCGTTCTGCGTCTTTTTCTGCTTCTGCTTCTCCTTCTGCTGCTTCTTCTGCTTCTGCTACTCCTTCTTCTGCTTCTCCTTCTAGCTATCTTTCTGCTGTTTCTTCTCCTTCTTCTTCTTCTCCCTCTGATTCTTCTTCTTATGCTTATTCTTTTTCTACTGCTTCTGCTTCTCCTGCTTCTGCTTCTTCTGCTTCTACTTCTTCTCCTTATGCTTTTCCTTATGCTTCTCCTTCTCCTTCTTCTTCTTCTTCTTCTTCTTCTTCTTCTTCTTCTTCTTCTTCTTCTTCTTCTTCTTCTTCTTCTTCTTCTTCTTCTTCTTCTTCTCCTTCTTCTCTTCATCCTCCTCCTCCTCCTCCTCATCCTCATCCTCCTCTACCTACTCATACTAACTCCTCTTCATCCTCTTCCTCCTCTTACTAGCTCCTCCTCAGCAACTACGCCGCCTCCTCTGGAGACAACTCCTCCTTCTAATACTGCTGTAGAAACTCCAGAATCCAGCAGCGACTGCACCTGCGGCTTCTCCTGCGGCTTCTGCTGCTTTTTCATCCTTCTCA
>NW_012306478.1:0-2724 GCF_000151885.1 Dipodomys ordii
CCGCTGTGTCCAGCTGTGTCCACCCTGTGTCTCCGCTGTGTCCTTGCTGTGTCCCCCGCTGTGTCTCGCTGTGGCACTCCTGTGTCCCCGCTGTCCGCCGCTGTGTCCCGGTGTGTCCCCGCTGTCCCCAGCTGTGTCACCGCTGTCATCCGCTGTGTCCCCCGCTGTGTCCCCCGCTGCGTCCCCCGCTGTGTCCCGCTCTGTCCCCACTGTGTCCTGCTGTGTCCCGCTGTGTCCCCATGTGTCATTCTGTGTCCTCTCTGTGTATCCCTCTGTGTCCCGCTGTGTCCTCGCTGTGTCCCCGCTGTGACCCTCTGTGTCCTTGCTTTGTCCCCGCTGTGTCCCCCTGTGTCCTGCTGTGTCCCCGATGTCCCCCGCTGTGTCCCGTTGTGTCCCCGCTGTCCGCATGTGTGTCCCCCTGTCCCCCGCTGTGTCCTCCGCTGGGTCCCGCTGTGTCTCCGCTGTGTCCCCGCTGTGTCCCGCTGTCCCTGGTGTGTCCTCGTTGTGTAACTTCTATGTCCCTCTGTTTCCCCGCTGTGTTCCACTGTGTTCCGCAGTGTCCCCCTATGTCCCCGCTGTGTCCTCCCTGTATACCCCGCTGTGTCCCACTGTGTCCCCCACTGTGTCCCCGCTGTGTCCCCACTGTGTCCTCCTGTGTCCCGCTGTGTCCTCGCTGTGACCCCCGCTGTGTTCCAGTGTGTCCCCAGCTGTGTCCCGCTGTGTACCCCGCTGTGTCCCACTGTGTCCTGCTGTGTGCCCCCTTTGTTCCCCTCTGAGTCCTGCTGTGTCCCCTGCTGTGTCCCCGCCTTGTCCCGCTGTGTCCCCGCTGTGTAATGCTGTGTCCCCCTTTGTGTCCCGCTGTGTCCCCCGCTGTGTCCCCCGCTCTGACCCGCTCTTTACCGCTGTGTCCCGCTGTGTCCTTGCTGTGTCCCCATTTGTGTCCCGCTGTGTCCTCTCTGTGTCCCCCGCTGTGTCCCCATGTGTCACGCTGTGTCCTTGCTGTGTATCCCTCTGTGTCCCGCTGTGTCCTCGCTGTGTCCCCCACTGTGTCCCCGCTGTTGACCCGCTGTGTCCCAGCTGTGTCCTCCGCTGTGTCCCACTGTGTCCATGCTGTGTCCTGCTCTGTCCCCCGCTGTGTCCCGCTGTGTCCCCCGCTGTGTCCCGCTTTGTCTCTGCTGTGTCCCGGTGTGTCACCACTGTGTCTCTGGTGTGTCTCTCTGTGTCCCTGCTGTGTCCTGCTGTGTCTTTGGTGTGCCCTCGCTGTGTAACTGCTATGTCCCTCTGTGTCCCCGCTGTGTTCCACTGTGTCCCCCGCTGTGTCCCCACTGTGTCCCCGCTGTGTCCCCGCTGTGTCCCCGCTGGGTCACGCTGTGTCCCGCTGTGTCCCCGCTGTGTTCCGCTGTGTCCCTGGTGTGTCCTGGCTGTGTAACCTCTATGTCCCTCTGTGCCCCCGCTGTGTCCAACTGTGTCCCGCAGTGTCACCCTATGTCCCCGCTGTGTCCTCGCTGTGTCCTTCTGTATCCCGCTGTGTCCTCTGCTGTGTCCCCCACTATTTCCCCGCTGTGACCCGCTGTGTCCCGCATTGTCCCTGCTGTGTCCTCGCTGTATCCGGAGCTGTGTCCCACTGTGTCCCCCGCTGTGTCCCCGCTGTGTCATCCTGTGTCCCGCTGTGTCCTCGCTGTGTCCTTCTGTATCCCGCTGTGTCCCCCGCTGTGTCCCCCACTATTTCACTGCTGTGTCCCGCTGTGTCCCCCACTGTGTCCCCGCTGTGACCCGCTGTGTCCCTGCTGTGTCCCTGCTGTGTCCCACTGTGTCCCCCACTGTGTCCTGCTGTGTCCCCCGCTGTGTCCCGCTGTGTCCCGCTGTTTCCCCGCTCTCCGCCGGTGTGTACCGCTGTCCCCCGCTGTGTCCCTCTGTGTCCCTGCTGTGTCCTCGCTGGGTCCCCCGCTGTGTCCCCATGTGTCACGCTGTGTCCTCGCTGGGTCCCCCGCTGTGTCCCCGCTCTGTCCCTGATGTGTTCCACTCTCTACCGCTATGTGCGGCTCTGTGTCCCCTGCTGTGTCCCCCGCTGTGTCCCACAGTATCCCGGTGTGTCCCGCTTTGTCCCGCTGTTTCCCACTGTGCCTCTGCTGTGTCCCCGCTGTTTCCCACTCTGTACCCCGCTGTGTCCCACTGTGTCCCGCTGTGTGCACCCTTTGTTCCCCTCTGTATCCTGCTGTGTCCCCTGCTGTGTCCCCGCTGTGTGAGGCTTTGTCCCCACTGTGTAACCCTGGGTCCCACTTTGTGTCCCGCTGTGTCCCCCGCTGTGTCCCAGCTGTGTCCCGCTGTGTCCCTCTGTGTACCGCTGTGTCCCCTGCTGTGTCCCCCGCTGTGTCCCGATGTGTCCTGCTGTGGCCTTGCTGTGTCCCCTGCTGTGTCCCTCTTTGTCCCCCTTTGTTTTCGTTGTGTCCCCTGCTATATCCCGCTGTGTTCCCCCCTCTGTCCCACTGTGTCCACGCTGTGTCCCGCTGTGTCCTCCGTTATATCCTGCTCTGTCCCCCGCTGTGTCCCGCTGTGTCCCTTCTGTATCCCCGATGTGTCCCACTGTGTACCCCGCTGTGTCCCGCTCTGTCCCGCTGTGTCCCCCACTGAGTTCCTCTCTGTGTCCTGCTGTGTCCGGCTGTGTCCCGCTGTGTCCTCGCTGTGTCCCAGCTGTTTCTCGCTGTGTCCCCTTTGTTCCCCGCT
>NW_012306479.1:0-2724 GCF_000151885.1 Dipodomys ordii
GTCGATACAGCAGGGACACAGCGGGACACAGCGGGGGACACAGCTGGCGACACAACGAGGACACAGCGGGACATAGCGGGGGACAAAGTGGTAGACAGCGGGGCACAGCGAGGACACAGCGGGACATAGTGGGGACACAGAGGGGACTCAGCGGGAGACAAAGTTGGGGACAAAGCGGGACACCACAGGACACATTGGGACACAGTGGGGACACTGCGGGGACACCGCGGGACAAAGTGGGGGACATAGCGGGACAAAGCGGGACACAGCGGGGAACACAGCCGGACACAGCGGGTGACAGAGCGGGGGACACAGCGGGACAGAGCGGGGACACAGCGGGACAGAGCGGGACACAGCGTATACAGAGCGGGACACAGCGGGACACAGAGGGACAAAGTGGGGACACAACGGGACACAGCGGGACACAGCGGTCACAGCGGGGGACACAGCGAGGACACAGCGGGACACAGCGGTGGACACAGCCGGACACAGCGGGGGATACAGCGGGACACAGCAAGACACAGCGGGGTCACAGCAGTGGACACAGCGGGACACATCGGGACACAGTGGGGGACACAGCGGGACACAGCCGGGACACAGCTGGACATAGCGTGGTACACAGCAGGACAAAGCGGGGACACAGCCTGGGCACAGCGGGGACACAGCGAGACACAGCAGGGACACAGCAATGGTCACAGCGCGACACAGCGGGGGACAGAGAGGGACACAGCATTGTTCACAGCGGGACACAGCAGGGGACAGAGCGGGATACAGCGGGGGACACAGCAGGGGACACAGCGGGACACAGCGGGGGCACAGCTGGACCCAGCAGTGGACACAGCGGGACACAGCGGGTGACACAGCGGTACACAGCGTGGTACAAAGCGGGACACAGCGGGGTACACCGCGGGGGACACAACGGGACACAGCGGAGACACAGAGAAAATCAGAGGGTCACAGCGAGGACAACGCGGTGGACACAGCGGTGGACAGAGCGGGCCACAGCGTGGGACACAGGGAAGACACAGCAGGACACAGTGGGGACACAGGGGTGACACTGCGGGGACACTGCGGGACACAGCGGGGGACACAGTGAGGACACAGCGGGACACAGCGGGACATAGTGGGGGACAAAGTGGTAGACAGCGGGGGACACAGCAGGACACAGCGGGACATAGTGGGGACACAGAGGGGACTCAGCGGGAGACACAGCGGGGGACAAAGCGGGACACCAAGGGACACAGGGGGACACAGCGGGGACACTGTGGGGACACATCGGGACAAAGCGGGGGACAGCGGGACACAGCGGGGAACACAGCCGGACACCGCGGGAGATAGAGCGGGGGACACAGCGGGACACAGCGGGGACACAGCGGGACAGAGCGGGACACAGCGTGGACAGAGAGGGACACAGCGTGACACAGCGGGACACAGCAGGGGACACAGCGGGACACAGCAGGGGACACAGGGAGGACACATCAGGATAGATCAGGGGATATTGCGAGGACACAGCGGGACACAGAGGGACACAGCGGGGGACACAGCGGAACACAGTTGGGGACAGAGCGGGGTACACAGCTGGGGACACAAAGGGACACATCGGGGGACACAGCGGGGACACAGCGGAACACAGCGTGGGACACAGAGAAGACACAGCGGGACACAGCGGGACACAGCGGGACACAGCAGGGACACAGCAGTAGACACAGCGGGACACAGCGGGGACACAGTGGGACACAGCGGGGGACACAGCGGGACATAGCGGGGGACACAGCGGAACACAGTTGGGGACAGAGCGTGGGACACAGGGAGACACAGAGGGGACAAAGCTGGACACAGCGGGGTACACAGAGGGACACAGCAGAACACAGTGGGGAAACAGCGTGACACAGCAGACACAACGACAGTGGGGGCACAGCGGGACACAGCGGGACACAGTGGGACACAGCATGGACAAAGCGTGAGACACATCCGGGGACAGAGCGGGAGACAGCGGGGGACACAGCGAGGACACAGCGGGACACAGCGCTGACACAGCGGGGACTCAGAGATGGACACAGCGGGGGACAAAGTGGGACACCACGGAACACAGCGGGGCACAGCGGGAAACAGAGGTGACACTGCGGGGACACAGCGGGACAAAGTGGGGGACATTGGGACACCGCGGGGGACAACGGGGACAGAGCGGGACAGAGCATGGACACAGCGGGGGACACAGCAGGACACAGCGGCACACAGCGGGGACACAACGGGGGACAGCAGGGACACAGCGGGTCACAGCGGGGACACAGCAGGGGACACAGCGTGGGACACAGTGGGGGACAGCGGAGACACAGCGGGACACAGCAGGACACAGCAGGGAACACAGCGGGGACACAGCGAGGACACAGCGGTGGACACAGCGAGGACACAGCGGGACCCAGCGGGACACAGCGTCGATACAGTGAGGACACAGCGGGACACAGCGGGGTACACAGCTGGGGACACAACGGGGCACATCGGGGGACACAGCGAGGACACAGTGAAACACAGCATGGGACACAGCGAGGACACAGGGGGACACAGCGGGACACAGCGGGACACAGCAGGAACACAGCAGTAGACACACCGGGACACAGCAGGGGATACAGCGGGACACAGAGGGGGACACAGGGAGGACACAGCGGGACGCAGAGGGGACACAGCGGGGACTCACCGGGCTACACAGAAGGGACAAAGTGGTGA
>NW_012306480.1:0-2724 GCF_000151885.1 Dipodomys ordii
TCTCCTTCTCCTTCTCCTACATCTCCTTCTCCTTCTACTTCTTGATCTACTCATTCTAAATCATCTTCTTCATCATCATCATCTTCATCTTCTTCTTCATCTTCTTCATCTTCTTCTTCTTCATCTTCTTATTCTTCTTCTCTATCGGCTGCTTCTGCTTTTCCTGCGTCATCTGTTTCTAGTGCTTCTCTTTCTGCTTCTCCTTCTCCTTCTGCTACTGCTTCTTGTCCTTCTCCTGTTTCTTCTGCTTCTGCTTCTCCTGCTTCTGCTTCTTCTGCTTTTCCTGCTTCGCTTTCTGCTTCTCCTTCTGCTTCTGTTCCTCCTTCTGCTTCTGCTCCTTCTATTTCTTCTGTTTCTTCTTCTGCTGCTTCTCCCGCTCTGCTTCTTCTGCTTCTCCTGCTTCTCATTCTGCTTCTCTTCGTCGGCTTCTCTTTCTACTTCTCCTTTTGCTTCTTCTGATTCTGCTTCTTCTCCTTCTCCTTCTGTTTCTTCTGCTTCTCCTGCTACTCCTTCTGCATCTCCTTCTGCTTGTGCTTTTCTTTTTGCTTCTTCTTCTGCTTCTGCTTCTCCTTCTTCTGCTTCTCCGTCTGTTTCTGCTTCTTCTGTTTTTCCTGCTTCTCCTTCTGCTTCTCATTCTTCTTCTCCTTCTGTTTCTCCTTGGCGTTATTGTGCTATTCCTTCTGCTTCTCTATCTGCTTCTGCATCTTCAGCTTCTTCTGCTACTGCTTCTGCTTCTGCTTCTTCTGTTTTCTTCTGCTTCTCTTTCTGCTTCTCCTTCTGCTTTTGCTTCTCTTTCTGCTTCTGCATCTCCTTCTGGTTCTCCTTCTTCTCCAGATTCTGCTTCTTCTGCTTCTCCTGCTTTCTCCTTCTGCTTGAGGTTCTGCTTCTGCTTCTTCACTTCTTCTGCTTCTATTTCTGCTTCTCTTTCTGTTTCTGCTTCTCTTTCTGCTTCTGCTTCTTATCCTTCTTCTATTTCTTTTGATTCTGCTTCTCCTGCTTCTGCTTCTCCTGCTTCTCCTTCTGTTTCTCTTTATGCTTCTCCTTCTTCTGCTTCTACTTCTTCTTCTGCTTCTCCTTCCGCTGCTCTTTCTGCTTGTCCTCCTGCTTTTCCTTCTCCTGCTCCTTCTTCTGCTTCTCTTTCTGCTTCTCCTTCTGTTTCTTTTACTCCTTCTAGTTCTTCTGCTTTTCCTTCTGCTTCTCCTTCTGCTTCTGCATCATCTGCTTCTTCTGCTACTGCCTCTGCTTCTTCTGTTTCTTCTGCTTCCCCTTCTGCTTCTCCTTCTGCTTTTGCTTCTCTTTCTGCTTCTGCTTCTCCTTCTGCTTCTCCAGATTCTGCTTCTTCTGCTTCTCCTGCTTCTTCTGATTCAGGTTCTGCTTCTGCTTCTTCGGCTTCTTCTGCTTCTGCTTCTCCTGCTGCTGCTTCTTCTGCTTCTCCTGCGTCTCTTTCTGCTTTTCCTTCTCTTTCTGCTTCTCCTTCTGCTTCTTCTCCTTCCTATGTTTCTTCTGCTTCTGCTTCTCCTGCTTCTGCTTCTTCTGCTTCTCCTGCTTCTCCTTCTCATTTCCTTCTCTTTCTGCTTCTGCTTATCCTTCTGTTTCTCCTACTCCTAATCCTTCTCTTTCTCCTTCTCCTTCTTCTTCTTCTGCTTCTCCTGCTGCTTCTTCTTCTGCTTCTTCTGCTTTTTCTGTTTCTTCTTCTTCTGCTTCAGCTTCTGCTTCTTCTGCTTCTCCTTCTGCTTCTCCTTCTGCTTCTGCCCTTCTCCTTCTGTTTCTTCTGTTTCTGCTTCTCCTGCTTCTTCTTCTTCTGCTTCTCCTACTTCTCCTTCTGTTTCTCCGTCTCCTTCTCCTTCTCCTTCAATTTCTCCTTCTTGTGCTTCTCATTCTGCTTCTGCTTCTGCTTCTCCTGCTTCTGCTTCTTCTGTTTCTCCTTCTGCTTCTTCTTCTGCTTCTCTTTCTGCTTCTTATTCTGCTTCTGCTCCTCCTACTCCTAATAATTCTCTTTCTCCTTCTTCTTCTGCTTCTCGTTCTGCTTCTGCTTCTTCTGCTTGTTCGGTTTCTTCTGCTTCTGCTTTTCCAGCTTCTGCTGCTTCTGCTTCTCCTTCTGCTTCAAGTTCTCCTTCTGCTTCTTCGGCTTCTTCTGTTTCTTCTGCTTCTGCTTCTCCTACTACTGCTTCTTCTGCTTCTCTTTCTGCTTCTCCTTCTGCTTCTGCTTCTCCTTCTGCTCCTTCTCTTTCTTCTGGTTCTGCTTCTTCTGCTTCTCCCGCTTCTGCTTCTTCTGCTTCTCCTGCTTGTCCTTCTCCTTCTGCTTCTCCTTCTCCTTCTTCTCCTTCCCTTTCTGCTTCTGCTTCTGCTTCTTCTGATTCTCCAACTTCTCCTTCTTCTTCTCCTTCTGTTTCTGCTTCGCTTTCTGCTTCTGCATCTCCTTCTTCTTCACCTTCTGCTGCTCTTTCTCCTTCTTCTGTTTCTCCCTCTGCTTCTGCTTTTTATGCTTCTTCTTTATATTCTGCTTCTGCTTCTCCTGCTTCTGCTTCTTATGCTTCTACTGCTTCTTATTCTGCTTCTGCTTCTTCTGCTTCTACTTCTCTTTGTGCTTCTGCTTCTCCTGCTTGTTTTTCTGCTTCTTCTGCTGCTTCTCCTTCTGCTGCTTCTTCTATTTCTCCTTCTCCTTCTCCTTCTCTTTTTGCTTCGCCTTCTGCTTCTGGTTCTGCTTCTTCTGTTTCTCCTGCC
>NW_012306481.1:0-2724 GCF_000151885.1 Dipodomys ordii
GAAGCAGAAGCGGAAGAAACAGAAATAGTAGAATAAGCAGAAGCAGCAGGAGAAGCAGAAGAAGAAGATGGAGAAGGCGAAAGAGGAAGATTAGGAGTAGGAGAAGCAAAAGGATAAGCAGAAACAGAAAGAGACGCAGAAGGAGAAGCAGCAAGAGAAGCAGGAGAAGCAGAAGAAACAGACGGCGCAGAAGCAGAATGAGAAGCAGAAGGAGAAATTGAAGCAGAAGCAGAAGGAGAAGCAGAAGCAGAAGGAGAAGCAGAAGAAGGAGAAGGAGAAGGAGAAGCAGAAAGAGAAGCCGAACGAGAAGCAGGAGAAGCAGAAGCAGGAGAAGCAGAAACAGAAGAAACAGAAGAAGGAGAAGAAACAGAAGGAGAAGCAGAAACAGAAGGAAAAGCAGAAAGAGAAGCAGGAGAAGCAGAAGAAGCAGCAGCAGGAGAATCAGAAGCAGAAGAAGCCGAAGAAGCAGAAGCAGAACCTGAAGCAGAAGGAGAAGCAGGAGAAGCAGAATCTGGAGAGGCAGGAGAAGCAGAAGCAGAAAGAGAAGCAAAAGCAGAAGGAGAAGCAGAAGAAACAGAAGAAGCAGAGGCAGTAGCAGAAGAAGCAGAAGATGCAGAAGCAGAAGGAGAAGCAGAAGGAAAAGCAGAAGAACGAGAAGGTGAAGGAGAAGGAGAAACAGAAGGAGAAGCAGAAAGAGAAACAGAAGAAGGAGCAGGAGAAGGAAAAGCAGCAGGAGAAGCAGAAAGAGCAGCAGAAGAAACAGGAGAAGCATAAGCAGAACAAACAGGAGAAGGACAAGAAGCAGAAGCAGAAGGAGAAGCAGATACAGAAGGAGAAGCAGAAAGAGAAGGAGGGGAAGCAGAAGAAGCTGAAGCAGGAGAAGCAGAAGCATAAGAATCCGAAGAAGCAGAAGGAGAACCTGAAGTAGAAGGAGAAGCAGGAGAAGCAGAAGAAGCAGAATCTGGAGAAGCAGAAGGAGAAGCAGAAGGAGAAGCAGAAGCAGAAAGAGAATCAAAAGCAGAAGGAGAAGCAGAAGAAACAGAAGAAGTAGAAGCAGTAGCAGGTGTAGCAGAAGCAGAAGGAAAAGCAGAAAAACAGGAAGGAGAAGGAGAAACAGAAGGAGAAGTAGAAGGAGAAGCAGAAAGAGAAGCAGGTAAAGCAGAAGAAGAAGAAACAGAAGGAGAATCAGAAGGAGAAGCAGAAGAAGGAGAAGGAGAAACAGAAGCAGAAGAAGATGCAGAAGGAGAAGCAGGAGAAGCAGAAGAAGCAGAAGCAGTAGGAGAAGCAGGAGAAGCAGAAGAAGCAGAATCTGGAGAAGCAGAAGGAGAAGCAGAAGCAGAAAGAGAAGCAAAAGCAGAAGGAGAAGCAGAAGAAACAGAAGAAGCAGAGGCAGTATCAGAAGAAGCAGAAGATTCAGAAGCAGAAGGAGAAGCAGAAGGAAAAGCAGAAGAACTAGAAGGAGAAGGAGAAGGAGAAACAGGAGTAGAAGCAGAAAGAGAAGCAGAAGAGGGAGCAGTAGAAGGAAAAGCAGCAGGAGAAACAGAAAGAGGAGCAGACGGAGAAGCAGAAAATGCAGAAACAGGAGAAGAACAAGCAGAAGAACAGGAGAAGGACAAGAAGCAGAAGCAGAAGGAGAAGCAGAAACAGAAGGAGAAGCAGAAAGAGAAGGAGGGAAAGCAGAAGAAGCAGAAGCAGGAGAAGCAGAAGCATAAGAATGCGAAGACGCAGAAGCAGAACCTGAAGCAGAAGGAGAAGCAGGAGAAGCAGAAGAAGCAGAATCTGGAGAAGCAGAAGGAGAATCAGAAGCAGAAAGAAAATCAAAAGCAGAAGGAGAAGCAGAAGAAACAGAAGAAGTAGAAGCAGTAGCAGGTGTAGCAGAAGCAGAAGGAAAAGCAGAAAAACATGAAGGAGAAGGAGAAACAGAAGGAGAAGTAGAAGGAGAAGCAGAAAGAGAAGCAGGTAAAGCAGAAGAAGAAGAAGCAGAAGGAGAATCAGAAGGAGAAGCAGAAGAAGGAGAAGGAGAAACAGAAGCAGAAGCAGAAGCAGAAGGAGAAGCAGGAGAAGCAGAAGAAGCAGAAGCAGAAGGAGAAGCAGGAGAAGCAGAAGAAGCAGAATCTGGAGAAGCAGAAGGAGAAGCAGAAGCAGAAAGAGAAGCAAAAGTAGAAAGAGAAGCAGAAGAAACAGAAGAAGCAGAGGCAGTAGCAGAAGAAGCAGAAGATTCAGAAGCAGAAAGAGAAGCAGACGGAAAAGCAGAAGAACTAGAAGGAGAAGGAGAAGGAGAAACAGGAGTAGAAGCAGAAAGAGAAGCAGAAAAAGGAGCAGTAGAAGGAAAAGCAACAGGAGAAACAGAAAGAGCAGCAGAAGGAGAAGCAGGAAATGCAGAAACAGGAGAAGAACAAGCAGAAGAAACAGGAGAAGGACAAGAAGCAGAAGCAGAAGGAGAAGCAGAAAGAGAAGGAGGGGAAGCAGAAGAAGCAGAAGCAGGAGAAGCAGAAGCATAAGAATCCGAAGAAGCAGAAGCAGAACCTGAAGGAGAAGGAGAAGCAGGAGAAGCAGAAGAATCATAATCTGGAGAAGCAGAATGAGAAGCAGAATGAGAATCAGAAGGAGAAGCAGAAGCAGAAAGAGAATCAAAAGCAGAAGGAGAAGCAGAAGAAACAGAAGAAGTAGAAGCAGTAGCAGTTGTAGCAGAAGCAGAACGAGAGGCAGAAGGAAAAGCAGTGA
>NW_012306482.1:0-2724 GCF_000151885.1 Dipodomys ordii
TGATGTTCCCCCACACTCTGTTCCGGCTGGGATACCACCAGCAGTTTTCCCCACTATAGTACCCATTCCAGAGGTTCCCCTCATGAGTCCCGACTGTGTCCCCCCGCTGATGTCCCGATGTATCCCCACTGTGTCTCTCTGTGTACTGCAGTGTCCCACGCTGAGTCCCGATGAGTACCCCGCTGTATCCAAAAAAAGTACAGAAAAGTACCCAGACAGTGTCCCGCAGAGTCCACTGCTGTATACCCTGCTGTACCCCCACTGTATCCCGAAGAGTCCCGCTGTGTCCTTTCTGTGTCCCAAAGGTGTGTTTCGCTGTGTCCTCGCTGTATCCCCCGGAGTGTCCCTTTGTGTCCCCAGCTGTGTACCCGCTGTGTCCCGCTGTGTCCCCGCTGTATCGACGCTGAGTCCCGCTGTATCCTCGCTGTGTTCCCCGCTGTGTGCCCGGTGTGTACCCCTCTGTGTCCCCCTCTGTATCCCACTGTGTCCCCCGCTGTGTCCTGCTGTGTCCTGCTGTGTCGCGATGTGTACTGCTGTGTTCCGCTGTGTCCCCTGCTGTGTCCCGCTGTGTCCCGCTGTGTCCTCGCTGAGTCCCACGCTGTGTTCCGCTGTATACTCGCTGTATCCCCCGGTGTGTCCCTTTGTGTCCCCAGCTGTGTACCCGCTGTGTCCCGCTGTGTCCTCGCTGTGTTCCACGCTGTGTTCCGCTGTGCCCTTGCTGTGTCCCCCGATGTGTCCCACTGTGTACCCTTCGGTGTCCACCTCTGTGTCCCGCTGTGTCACCTGCTGTGTCCTGCTGTGTCCCTCTGTGTCCCGCTGTGTACTGCTGTGTCCCCCGCTGAGTCCCGCTGTGTCCCCTGCTGTGTCCCGCTATGTCCACTGCTGTGTCCCCTTTGTGTCCCGCTGATTGCCCCGCTATGTCCCGCTGTGTCCTCGCTGTGTCCCCCGCTGTGTCCCGCTGTGTCACGCTGTGTCCCCGCTGTTTCGATGCTGTGTCCCGCTGGGTCCCGCTGTGTCCTCGCTGTGTCTCCCGCTGTGTTTCCCGCTGTGTCCTGCTGTGTCCCCCGATGTGTCCCTTTGTGTCCCCAGCTGTGTAACCCGCTGTGTCCCAATGTGTACCTGCTGTATCGACGCTGTGTCCCGCTGTGTCCCGTTGTGTCCTCGCTGTGTCCCCCGCTGTCTCCCGCTTTGTCCCACGCTGTGTCCCGCTGTGTCCCGCTGTGTCCTCGCTCTGTCCCGCGCTGTGTCCCGCTGTGTCCCTGCTTTGTCCCCTGCTGTGTCCCACTGTGTCCCGCTGTGTACCCTGCTGTGTCCTGCCATGTTCCCGCAGTGTCCCCGCTGTGTCCCACTATGTCCCGCTGTGTCCCGTGGTATCCCGCTTTGTCCCCCGCTGTGTCCCCCAATGTGTCCCTTTGTGTCCCCAGCTGTGTAACCCGCTGTGTCCCGATATGTCCTCGCTATATTCCCCGCTGTGTCCCACTGTGTACCCTTCTGTGGCCCCCTCTGTGTCCCGCTGTGTCCCCCGCTGTGTCCCACTGTGTCCTGCTGTGTCCGACTTTGTCACGCTGTGTCGCGCTCTGTCCCCGATGTGTCCCGCTGTGTCCCGCTGCATCCCTGCTGAGTCCTGCAATGTCCCCCGCTCTGTCCCCGCTTTGTCCGGTTGTATCCCCCACTGTGTCCCGCTGTGTCCCCCGCTTTTTCCCGGTCTGTGCTTCCGCAGTGTCCCCGCTTTGTCCCGCTGTGTCCCACTGTGTCCAGTGGTGTCCTGCTTTGTCCACCGCTGTGTCCCTGCAGTGTCCCCTCTGTGTCCCCGCTATGTCCCGCTGTGTCCTCGCTGTGTCACCCGCTTTGTCCCCCGCTGTGTCGCGCTGTGTCCCGCTGTGTCCTCGCTGTGTCCCCCGCTGTGTCCTGCTGTGTCCCCGCTGTGTCCCCGCTGTGTCCCCCGCTGTGTCCCGCTGTGTTCCCCCAGTGTCACCGCTGTGTCCAGCTTTGTCCTGCTCTGTCCCGTGGTGGCCCGCTGTGTCCCCTGCTGTGTGCCCCACGTTTTCTTCAGTGTGTCCCTCTGTTTCCCTCTGTGTCCCCCGCTGTGTACCCTTGTGTCCCCCGCTGGGTCCCCCGCTGTGTCCCGCTGTGTCCCCCACTGTGTCCAGCTGTGTCCACCACTGTGTCCGGCTGTGCCCCTGCTGTGTCCCCCGCTGTGTCCGGCTGTGTCCCCTGCTGTGTCCCGCTGTGACCAATGTTGTGTCCCCACTGTGTCCGGCTGTGTCCCCGATGTGTCCAGCTGTGTCCCCGCTGTGTCCCCGCTGTGTGCCGCTGTGTACCCTGCTGTGTCTAGCTTTGTCCCCGCTGTGTCCCGCTGTGTCCCCTCTGTGTCCCGCTCTATCCCCCGCTCTGTCCCCCTGTGTCCCCCTGTATCCCGCTGTGTCCCCCACTGTGTCCCGTTGTGTCCCAGCTGTGTACCCCGCTGTGTACCCCTGTGTCGTCGCTGTTTCGACGCTGAGTCCTGCTGTTTCCCCACTGTGTCCCGCTGTGTCATTGCTGTGTCCCCCGCTGTGTCCTGCTTTGTCCCCCCTGTGTCCGCCTCTGTGTCCCGCTCTATTCCCTGCTGTGTCCCGCTGTGTCCCCAGCTGTGTCCCCGCTGTGTCCCGCTGTGTTCCGCTGTGGCCCCCTGTGTCCTCACTTTGTATCCTGCTTTGTCCAGCTGTGTCCTCGCTGTGTCCCCCG
>NW_012306483.1:0-2723 GCF_000151885.1 Dipodomys ordii
TCACTGCTTTTCCTGCTTCTTCTTCTTCTACTGCTTCTCTTTCTGCTTCACATTCTGCTTCTTCTTCTCCTTCTGCTTCTCCTATTGCTTCTGCGGCTCTTCCTTCTCTTTCTCCTACTTCTCCTTCTCCTTCTGCTTCTTCTGCTTCTCCTTCTGCATCTTCTTCTGCTTCTGCTTCTCCTTCTGCTGCTTCTTCTGCTTCTGTTTCTCCTTCTGCTTCTCCTTCTGCTTCTTCTGCTTCTCCTTCTGCTTCTCCTTCTGTTTCTCCTTCTGTTTCTCCTTCTCCTTCTCGTTCTTCTGCTTTTACTTTTGCTTCTCCTTCGGATGTGCTGCAACTGCTACTGCTTCTGCTTCTTCTGTTTCTTCCGCTTCTCCTTCTCCTTTTGATTCTCTTTCTGCTTCTGCTTCTCCTTCAGCTTCTCATTCTGCTTCTCCCGATTCTGCTTTTTCTGCTTCTCCTGCTTCTCCTTCTGCTTCAGGTTCTGCTTCTGCTTCTTCGGATTCTTATGCTTCTGGTTCTCCTGCTTCTGCTTCTTCTGCTTCCCGTTCTTCTCTTTCTGCTTCTCCTTCTGTTTCTGCTTCTCCTTCTGCTTCTGCTTCTTGTCCTTCTCCTGTTTCTTCTGCTTCTGCTTCTCCTGCTTCTGCTTCTTCTGCTTTTCCTGCTTCTCTTTCTGCTTATCCTTCTGCTTCTGCTCCTCCTTCTGCTTCTGCTCCTTCTTTTTCTTCTGTTTCTTCTTCTTCTGCTTCTTCCGCTCTGCTTCTTCTGCTTCTCCTGCTTCTCGTTCTGCTTCTCTTCGTCGGCTTCTCTTTCTACTTCTCCTTCTGCTTCTTCTGATTCTGATTCTTCTCCTTCTTCTTCTCCTTCTGCTTCTGCTTCTTCTGCATCTCCTGCTTCTCCTTCTGCATCTCCTTCTGCTTGTGCTTTTCCTTCTGCTTCTTTTCCTGCTTCGGCTTCTCCTTCTCCTTCTTCTCCGTCTGCTTCTGTTTCTTCTGCTTTTCCTGCGTCTCCTTCTGCTTCTCCTTCTGTTTCTCCTTCTCGTTCTTCTGCTATTCCTTCTGCTTCTCTTTCTGGTTCTGCATCTTCAGCTTCTTCTGCTACTGATTCTGCTTCTTCTGTTTCTTCTGTTTCTCCTTCTGCTTCTCCTTCTGCTTTTGCTTCTCTTTCTGCTTCTGCTTCTCCTTCTGGTTCTCCTTCTTCTTCTCCAGATTCTGCTTCTTCTGCTTCTCCTTCTGCTTTAGGTTCTGCTTTTGCTTCTTCGGCTTCTTCTGCTTCTATTTCTGCTTCTCCTTCTGTTTCTGCTTCTCTTTCTGCTTCTGCTTCTTCTCCTTCTTCTATTTCTTCTGATTCTGCTTCTCCTGCTTCTGCTTCTCCTGCTTCTCCTTCTGTTTCTCTTTATGCTTCTCCTTCTTCTGCTTCTACTCCTGTTTCTGCTTCTTCTTCTGCATCTTCTGTTTCAATTTCTCCTTCTTCTGCTTTTCATTCTGCTTCTGCTTCTGCTTCTTCTGCTTCTTCTGCTTCTCCTTCTCATTCTCCTTCTCTTTCTGCTTCTGCTTATCCTTCTGTTTCTCCTACTCCTAATCCTTCTCTTTCTCCTTGTTCTTCTTCTGCTTCTCGTTCTTCTTCTGCTTCTTCTGCTTGTTCTGTTTCTTCTGCTTCTACTTTTCCAGCTTCTGCTGCTTCTGCTTCTCCTTCTGCTTCAGTTCTCCTTCTGCTTCTTGGGCTTCTTCTGTTTCTTCTGCTTCTGCTTCTCCGGCTACTGCTTCTTCTGCTTCTTCTGCTTCTCTTTTGCTTCTCCTTCTGCTCCTTCTCTTTCTTCTGTTTCTTCTTCTTCTTCTTCTTCTTCTTCTTCTTCTTCTTCATCTTCTTCTTCTTCTTCTTCTTCTTCTTCTTCTTCTTCTTCTTCTTCTTCTTCTTCTTCTTCTTCTTCTTCTTCTTCTTCTGCTCCTCCCGCTTCTGCTTCTTCTGCTTCTCCTGCTTGTCCTTCTCCTTCTGCTTCTCCTTCTCCTTCTTCTCCTTCTCTTTCTGCTTTTGCTTCTGCTTCTTCTGATTCTCCAACTTCTCTTTCTTCTTCTCCTTCTGTTTCCGCTTCTCTTTCTGCTTCTGCATCTCCTTCTGCTTCACCTTCTTCTCCTCTTTCTCCTTCTTTTGTTTCTCCCTCTGCTTCTGCTTCTTATGCTTCTTCTTTATCTTCTGCTTCTGCTTCTCCTGTTTCTGCTTCTTGTGCTTCTACTGCTTCTTCTTCTGCTTCTGTTTCTTCTGATTCTACTTCTCTTTCTGCTTCTGTTTCTCCTGCTTTTTTTTCTGCTTCTTCTGCTGCTTCTCCTTCTGCTGCTTCTTCTACTTCTCCTATTGCTTCTCTTTTTGCTTCTCCTTCTGCTTCTGCTTCTGCTTCTTCTGTTTCTCCTGACTGAATTTCTGGTTCTACTTCTTCTGCTGCTTCTCCTTCTGCTTCTGCTTCTACTTCTGCTTCTGATTCTGCTTCTTCTGCTTCTTCTCTTTCGGCTTCTCCTGCTTCTGCTTCTTGTGCTTCTCCTGCTTCTCTTTCTGCTTCTCATTCCGCTTCTGCTTCTCCTTCTGCTTCTGCTTCTCCTCCTTCTCCTTCTCCTACTTCTGCTTCTCCTTCATCTTCTGCTTCTTCTGCTTCTCCTGCTTCTCCTTCTGCATCTCCTTCTGCTTGTGCTTGTCCTTATGCTTCTTCTTACTGCCTCTGCTTCTCCTTCTC
>NW_012306484.1:0-2723 GCF_000151885.1 Dipodomys ordii
TTTCTTCTTCTTCTTCTTCTGATTTCTTCTGATTCTACTTCTGCTTCTCATTCTTCTCTTCTCTTTCTGCTTCTTCTGATTCTCCTGCTTCTCCTTCTTTTTCTCCTTCTGTTTCTGCTTCTCTTTCTGCTTCTGCTTCTCCCTTCTGCTGCTCCTTCTCCTTCTCCTTCTTCTGCTTCTCCCACTGCTTCTGCTTCTGCTTCTTTTGCTTATTCTTTTTCTTCTGCTTCTGTTTCTCCTGCTTCTGCTTCTTCTGCTTCTACTGCTTCTCCTTATACTTCTCCTTATGCTTCTCCTTATGCTTCTCCTTATGCTTTTTTTCTTCTTCGTCTTCTTCTCTTTCTTCTGCTTCTGCTTTTCCTGCTTCTTCTGCTTCTACTGCTTCTCTTTCTGCTTCTCATTCTGCTTCTGCTTCTCTTTCTGCTTCTCCTATTGCTTCTGCGGCTCTTCTTTCTCCTTCTCCTTCTTCTACTTCTCCTTCTGCTTCTGCTTCTTCTGTTTCTCCTGCTTCTCCTTCTGCATCTTCTTCTGCTTCTGCTTCTCTTTCTGCTGTTTCTTCTGCTTCTGTTTCTCCTTCTGCTTCTCCTTCTGCTTCTTCTGCTTCTCCTTCTGATTCTCCTTCTGCTTCTCGTTCTTCTGATTTTCCTTCTGCTTCTCCTTCTGCTTTTGCTTTCTTCTGCTTCGGCTTCTCCTTCTCCTTCTTCTCCGTCTGCTTCTGTTTCTTCTGCTTTTCCTGCGAATCCTTCTGCTTCTCCTTCTGTTTCTCCTTCTCGTTCTTGTGCTATTCCTTCTGCTTCTCTTTCTGGTTCGGCATCTTCAGCTTCTTCTGCTACTGATTCTGCTTCTTCTGTTTCTTCTGCTTCTCCTTCTGCTTTTGCTTCTCTTTCTGCTTCTGCTTCTCCTTCTGGTTCTCCTTCTTCTTCTCCAGATTCTGCTTCTTCTGCTTCTCCTGCTTCTCCTTCTGCTTTAGGTTCTGCTTTTGCTTCTTCGGCTTCTTCTGCTTCTTTTTCTGCTTCTCCTTCTGTTTCTGCTTCTCTTTTTGCTTCTGCTTCTTCTCCTTCTTCTATTTCTTCTGATTCTGCTTCTCCTGCTTCTGCTTCTCCTGCTTTTCCTTCTGTTTCTCTTTATGCTTCTCCTTCTGCTTCTCCTTCTTCTACTTCTCCTACTGCTTCTGCTTCTCCTTCTGCTTCTGCATCTTCTGCTTCTTCTGCTACTGCCTCTGCTTCTTCTGTTTCTTCTGCTTCTCCTTCTGCTTTTGCTTCTCTTTCTGCTTCTGCTTCTCCTTCTGCTTCTCCAGATTCTGTTTCATCTGCTTCTCCTGTATCTCCTTATGCTTCAGGTTCTGCTTCTGCTTCTTCGGCTTCTTCTGCTTCTGCTTCTCCTGCTGCTGCTTCTTCTGCTACTCCTGCTTCTATTTCTGCTTTTCCTACTGTTTCTGCTTCTCCTTCTGCTTCTGCTTCTTCTCCTTCTTATGTTTCTTCTGCTTCTACTTCTCCTGCTTCTGCTTCTCCTGCTTCTCGTTGTGCTTCTCTTTCTGCTTCTCTTTCTGCTTCTCCTTCTCCTTCTTCAGCTTCTCCTTCTGTTTCTCCTTCTCCTTCTGCTTCAATTTCTCCTTCTACTTCTCATTCTGCTTCTGCGTCTTCTGTTTCTTCTGCTTCTCTTGCTTCTGCTTCTCCTGCTTCTCCTACTTCTCATGCTGCTTCTCCTTCTGCGTCTCTTTCTGCTTCAGCTTATCCTTTTGCTTCTCCTACTCCTAATCCTTCTCTTTCGCCTTCTCCTTCTTGTTCTTCCGCTTGTCAAGTACTTCCGCTTCTGCTTATTCTACTATTTCTGTTTCTTCTGCTTCTGCTTCAGATTGTGCTTCTTCTGTTTCTCCTTCTGCTTCAGATTCTGCTTCTGCTTCTTCGGCTTCTCCTGTTTCTTCTGCTTCTGCTTCTCCTGCTTCTTCTGGTTCTCCTGCTTCTCTTTCTGCTTCTCCTTCTGCTTCTGCTTCTCCTTCTGCTTCTGCTTCTGCTCTTCTCCTTCTTCTGTTTCTTTTGCTTCTGTTTCTTCTTCTTCTTCTTCTTCTGTTTTTTTCTGATTCTACTTCTGCTTCTCCTTCTTCTCCTTCTCTTTCTGCTTCTTCTGATTCTCCTGCTTCTCCTTCTTGTTCTCCTTCTGTTTCTGCTTCTCTTTCTGCTTCTGCTTCTCCTTCTGCTGCTCCTTCTCCTTCTCCTTCTTCTGCTTCTGCTTATCCTTCTGCTGCTTCTTCTGCTTCTGCTTCTCCTTCTTCTGCTTCTCCTTCTGATTCTCCTTCTGCTTCTCCTTCTCCTTCTGCTCCTTCTCCTTCTTCTGCTTCTCCCTCTGATTCTGCTTCTTTTGCTTATTCTTTTTCTTCTGCTTCTGCTTCTCTGCTTCTGCTTCTTCTGCTTCTACTGCTTCTCCTTATGCATCTCCTTCTCCTTCTGCTTCTCCTTCTGCTTCTCCTATTTCTTCTGCGGCTCTTCCTCCTCTTCTTCTTCTTCTTCTTCATCTTCATCTTAAGCATCTACCTCTTCATACTCCGTATAAATCTTGCAAATGCAAAAATATCTGAGTCTTGAATGAATACAGAGATATACTACAGCAAATAAATATTATTCCTGATGACAACTTGTCTATAGGATATCCTCTCAGCATCTCCTGGTTATATATGGGAATACTCACCTACCTAAAAAAGAAATAAATCGTCAACAAACAGAATC
>NW_012306485.1:0-2723 GCF_000151885.1 Dipodomys ordii
CTTCTGTTTCTTTTGCTTCTCCTGCTTCTGCTTCTCCTGCTTCTCCTAGTTCTCGTGCTGTTTCTCCTTCTGCGTCTCTTTCTGCTTCTGCTTATCCTTTTGCTTCTCCTACTTCTAATCCTTCTCTTTCGCCTTCTCCGTCTTCTTCTTCTGCTTCTCCTGCTTCTTATGCTTCTCCTGCTTCTCTTTCTGCTTCTCCTTCTGCCTCTGCTTCTCCTTCTGCTTCTGCTTCTGCTCTTCTCCTTCTTCTGTTTCTTTTGCTTCTGTTTCTTCTGCTTCTTCGTCTTCTGTTTCTTCTGATTCTACTTTTGCTTCTCCTTCTTCTCCTCTTTCTGCTTCTACTTCTGTTTCTTCTGATTCTCCTGCTTCTCCTTCTTGTTCTCCTTCTGCTTACTTTGCTTAATCTTTTTCTTCTGCTTCTGCTTCTCCTGCTTCTGCTTCTACTGCTTCTCCTTATGCTTCTCCTTATGCTTCTCCTTATGCTGCTGCTTATTCTTCTTCTTCCTCTTCTTCTTCTTCTTCTTCTTCTTCTTCTTCTTCTTCTTCTTCTTCTTCTTCTTCTTCTTCTTCTTCTTCTTCTTCTTCTTCTTCTTCTTCTTCTCTTTCTTCTGCTTCTGCTTTTCCTGCTTCTTCTGCTTCTACTGCTTCTCTTCTGCTTCTCCTTCTGCTTCTCTTCTGCTTCTCCTTCTGCTGCCCTTCCTTCTCCTTCTCCTTCTCCTTCTTCTGCTTCTCCTTCCGCTTCTGCTTCTTCTGCTTCTCCTGCTTCTCGTTCTGCATCTTCTGCTTCTGCTTCTCCTTCTGCTGCTTCTTCTGCTTCTGCTACTCCTTCTTCTGCTTCTCCTTCTGATTCTCCTTCTACTTCTCTTTCTGCTGCTCCTTCTCCTTCTTCTGCTTCTCCCTCTGATTCTTCTTCTTATGCTTATTCTTTTTCTACTGCTTCTGCTTCTCCTGCTTCTGCTCCTTCTCCTTCTACTTCTTCTCCTTATGCTTCTCCTTCTCCTTCTCCTTCTTCTTCTTCTTCTTCTTCTCCTTCTTCTTCTTCTTCTTCTTCTTCTTCTTCTTCTTCTTCTTCTTCTTCTTCTTCTTCTTCTTCTTCTTCTTCTTCTTCTTCTTCTTCTTCTCTTTCTTCTGCTTCTTCTTTTCCTGCTTCTTCTGCTTCTACTGCTTCACTTTCTGCTTCTCTTTCTGCTTCTGCTTCTCCTTCTGCTTCTCCTATTGCTTCTCCGACTCTTCCTTCTCCTTCTCCTACTTCTACTTCTCCTTCTGCTTCTGCTTCTTCTGCTTCTCCTGCTTCTCCTTATGCATCTTCTTCTGCTTCTCCTGCTTCTCGTTCAGCTTCTCTTTCTGCTTCTCCTGCTTCTGCTTCTCCTTCTGCTTCTGCTTCTCCTTCTGCTTCTGCTTCTGCTTCAATTTCTCCTTCTGCTTCTCATTCTGCTTCTGCGTCTTCTGTTTCTTCTGCTTCTCCTGCTTCTGCTTCTCCTGCTTCTCCTACTTCTCGTGCTGCTTCTCATTCTGCGTCTCTTTCTGCTTCTGCTTATCCTTTTGCTTCTCCTACTCCTAATCCTTCTCTTTCGCCTTCTCCTTCTTCTTCTTCTGCTTCTCCTGGTGCTTCTGCTTCTGCTTATTCTACTCTTACTGTTTCTTCTGCTTCTGCTTCAGATTGTGCTTCTTCTGTTTCTCCTTCTGCTTCAGATTGTGATTCTACTTCTTCAGCTTCGCCTGTTTCTTCTGCTTCTGCTTCTCCTGCTTCTTCTGCTTCTCCTGCTTCTCCTTCTGCTTCTCCTTCTGCTTCTGCTTCTCCTTCTGCTTCTGCTTCTGCTCTTATCCTTCTTCTGTTTCTTTTGCTTCTGTTTCTTCTGCTTCTTCTTCTTCTGTTTCTTCTGATGCTACTTCTGCTTCTCCTTCTTCTCCTTCTCTTTCTGCTTCTACTTCTGATTCTTCTGATTTTCCTGCTTCTCC
Source organism: Dipodomys ordii (assembly GCF_000151885.1). NCBI lineage: Eukaryota > Metazoa > Chordata > Mammalia > Rodentia > Heteromyidae > Dipodomys > Dipodomys ordii. The sequence continues at coordinate 1,960 of NW_012306485.1, forward strand.
TTCTTGTTCTCCTTCTGTTTCTGCTTCTCATTCTGCTTCTGCTTCTCCTTATGCTGCTCCTTCTCCTTATCCTTCTTCTGATTCTCTCCCTGCTTCTGCTTCTGCTTCTTCTGCTTATTCTTTTTCTTCTGCTTCTGCTTCTCCTGCTTCTGCTTCTTCTGCTTCTACTGCTTCTCATTATGTTTCTTCTTATGCTTCTACTTCTTCTTCTTTTTCTTCTTCTTCGTCTTCTCCTTCGTCTTCTTCTTCATCATCTTCTTCTTCTTCTTCTTCTTATTGTTCATCTTCTTCTTCTTCTCTTTCTTCTCCTTCTGCATTTCCTGCTCCTTCTGCTTCTAATGCTTCTCTTTCTGCTTCTGCTTCTCCTTCTCCTATTGCTTCTGCTGCCCTTCCTTCTCCTTCTCCTTCTCCTACTTCTGCTTCTCCTTCTGCTTCTGCTTCTTCTGCTTCTCCTGCTTCTCGTTCTGCATCTTCTTCTGCATCGGCTTCTCCTGCTGCTGCTTCTCCTGCTTCTGCATTTGAGCTTTTCCTGCTTCTCTTTCTTCTTCTCATACTTCTGCTTCTCCTTCTGCTTCTAATATTGCTTCTGCTGCCCTACCATCAACCAAAAAATAAAAAAAACATCAGAATAAACAAAAGAATAAGATACATAAAAAAAAACATGCATCACCTTCTGCATCATAATTCTGGCTACTCCATCTGCTACCACATCTGATTCTGCTTCTACATCTCCCTACCTCTGGCTCCCCTATTGAATCACCTAT
>NW_012306486.1:0-2723 GCF_000151885.1 Dipodomys ordii
TCTCCTTCTCCTACTTCTATTTCTCCTTCAGCTTCTACTTTTCTACTTCTCCTACTTCTCCTTCTGCATCTCCTTCAGCTTATGCTTGTCCTTATGCTTCTTCTTCTACCTCTGCTTCTCCTTCTCCTTCTTTTACTTCTCCTTTTGCTTCTGCTTCTTCTGCTTTTCCTGCTTCTCCTTCTGCTTCTGCTTCTTCTGCTTCTCCTTCTGCATCTTCTTCTGCTTCTGCTTCTCCTTCTCCTTCTTCTGCTTCTCCTTCTACTTCTTCTTCTTCTGCTTTACCTGCTTCTCTTTCTGCTTCTCCTTCTGCTTCTCCTTCTGTTTCTCCTTCTCCTTCTTGTTCTTCTGCTTTTCCTTCTGCTTCTGCTACAACTGCTACTGCTTGTACTTCTTCTGTTTCTTCTGCTTCTCCTTCTGCTTTTGATTCTCTTTCTGCTTCTGCTTATCCTTCTGCTTCTCATTCTGCTTCTCCAGATTCTGATTCTTCTGCTTCTCCTGCTTCTCCTTCTGCTTCAGGTTCTGCTTCTGCTTCTTCGGATTCTTATGCTTCTGCTTCTCCTGCTTCTGCTTCTTCTGCTTCCCCTCCTTCTCTTTCTGCTTCTCCTTATGCTTCTGCTTCTTGTCCTTCTCCTGTTTCTTCTGCTTCTGCTTCTCCTGTTTCTGCATCTCCTGCTTCTCCTTCTGCTTCTCTTTCTGCTTCTCCTGCTGCTTTTCCTTCTCCTGCTCCTTCTTCTGCTTCTCTTTCTGCTTCTCATTCTGTTTCTCCTTCTCCTTCTCGTTCTTCTGCTTTTCCTTCTGCTTCTCCTTCTGCTTCTACATCTTCTGCTACTGCCTCTGCTTCTTCTGTTTCTTCTGCTTCTCCTTATGCGTCTCCTTCTGCTTTTGCCTCTCTTTCTGCTTCTGCTTCTCCTTCTGCTTCTCCAGATTCTGCTTCTTCTGCTTCTCCTGTATCTCCTTATGCTTCAGGTTCTGCTTCTGTTTCTTCGGCTTCTTCTGCTTCTGCTTCTCCTGCTGCTGCTTCTTCTGCTGCTCCTGCTTCTATTTCTGCTTTTCCTTCTGTTTCTGCTTCTCCTTCTGCTTCTGCTTCTTCTCCTTCTTATGTTTCTTCTGCTTCTGCTTCTCCTGCTTCTGCTTCTCCTGCTTCTTGTTGTGCTTCTCTTTCTGCTTCTCTTTCTCCTTCTCCTTCTCCTTCTCCTTCTTCTGCTTCTCCTTCTTCTTCTCCTTCTCCTTCTGCTTCAATTTCTCCTTCTGCTTCTCATTCTGCTTCTGCGTCTTCTGTTTCTTCTGCTTCTCTTGCTTCTGCTTCTCCTGCTTCTCCTACTTCTCGTGCTGCTTCTCCTTCTGCGTCTCTTTCTGCTTCTGCTTATCCTTTTGCTTCTCCTACTCCTAATCCTTCTCTTTCGCCTTCTCCTTCTTGTTCTTCTGCTTGTCCTGGTACTTCTGCTTCTGCTTATTCTACTATTTCTGTTTCTTCTGCTTCTGCTTCAGATTGTGCTTCTTCTGTTTCTCCTTCTGCTTCAGATTCCGCTTCTGCTTCTTCGGCTTCTCCTGTTTCTTCTGCTTCTGCTTCTCCTGCTTCTTCTGGTTGTCCTGCTTCTCTTTCTGCTTCTCCTTCTGCTTCTGCTTCTGCTTCTCCTTCTGCTTCTGCTTCTGCTCTTCTCCTTCTTCTGTTTCTTTTGCTTCTGTTTCTTCTGCTTCTTCTTCTTATGTTTCTTCTGATTCTACTTCTGCTTCTCCTTCTTCTCCTCTTTCTGCTTCTACTTCTGCTTCTTCTGATTCTCCTGCTTCTCCTTCGTGTTCTCCTTCTGTTTCTGCTTCTCTTTCTGCTTCTGCTTCTCCTTCTGCTGCTCCTTCTCCTTCTCCTTCTTCTGCTTCTCCCACTGCTTCTGCTTCTGCTTCTTTGCTTATTCTTTTTCTTCTGCTTCTGCTTCTGCTGCTTCTGCTTCTACTGCTTCTCCTTATGCTTCTCCTTATGCTGTTGCTTCCTCTTCTTCTTCTTCTTCCTCTTCTTCTTCTTCTTCTTCTTCTTCTTCTTCTTCTTCTTCTTCTTCTTCTTCTTCTTCTTCTTCTTCTTCTTCTTCTTCTTCTTCTTCTTCTGCTTCTGCTTTTCCTGCTTCTTCTGCTTCTACTGCTTCTCTCTCTGCTTGTGCTTCTCCTTCTGCTTCTCCTTCTGCTTCTCCTATTGCTTCTGCTGCCCTTCCTTCTCCTTCTCCTTCTCCTACTTCTGCTTCTCCTTCTGCTTCTGCTTCTTCTGCTTCTGCTTTTCGTTCTGCATCTACTTCAGCTTCTGCTTCTCCTGCTGCTGCTTCTCCTGATTCTGCATTTGTGCTTTTCCTGCTTCTCTTTCTTCTTCTCATTCTTCTGCTTCTTCTTCTGCTTTTCCTTTTGCTTCTGCTGCCCTTTCTTCTCCTTCTCCTTCTCCTACTTCTGCTTCTTCTTCTGCTTCTGCTTCTTCTGCTTCTCCTTCTGCATCTTCTTCTGCTTCTGCTTCTCCTTCTGCTCTCTTCTTCTGCTTCTGCTTCTCCTTCTCCTTCTTCTGCTTCTCCTTCTGATTCTCCTTCTGCTTCTACTTCTCCTTCTCGTTCTTCTGCTTTTCCTACTGCTTCTCCTTCTGCTTCTGCTACAACGACTACTGCTTCTGCTTCTTCTGTTTCTTCTGCTTCTACTTCTGCTTTTGATTCTCTTTCTGCTTCTCATTCTGCTTCTCATTCTGCTTCTCCAGA
>NW_012306487.1:0-2723 GCF_000151885.1 Dipodomys ordii
TCTGTGTTCTTGCTGTGACCCCCGCTGTGTCCCGGTGTGTCCCCTGCTGTGTCCTGGTGTTTCCCGCTGTGTCCCGCTGTGTCCTGCTTTGTCGGCCTGTGTCCCCCGCTGTGTCCTGCTGTGTCCCCGTTGTGTCCCCGCTGTGTCCCGCTGTGTCCCGCTTTGTCCTCGCTATGTTCCACTGTTTCCCCTGCTGTGTCCCGCTGTGTCCCCTGCTGTGTCCCCCGCTGTGCCCCGCTGTGTCCCGTTGTGTCCCCGCTGTCCGCCGGTGTGTCACCGCTGTCCCCCGCTGTATCCCCCGCTGTGTCCCAGCTGTGTCCTCCTGTGTCCGGCTGTGTCCTCGCTGTGTCCTTCTGTATCCCGCTGTGTCCCCCGCTCTGTCCCCCACTATTTCCCCGCTATGACCCGCTGTGTCCATGCTGTGTCCCGAGCTGTGTCCTCGATGTGTCCCCGCTGTGTCCCGCTGTCTCCCGCTGTGTCCCGCGGTGTCCTGCTGTGTCCGCCTTTGTGTCCCCCGCTGTGTCCCGCTGTGTCCCCGCTGTGTCCCCGCTGGGTCCCGCTCTGTCCCCACTGTGTCCCGCTGTGTCCCCCGCTGTGTCCCGCTAAGTCCCCCGCTGTGTCCGGTTGTGTTTCCCGCTGTGTCTCGCTGTGTATTGCTGTGTACCGGCTGTGTCCCGCTGTGTAAAAATGTGTCCCCGCTGTGTGCCCCCTTTGTTCCACACTGTGTCCTGCTGTGTCCCCTGCTGTGTCCACGCTGTGTCCTGCTTTGTCCCCGCTGTGTAACGCTGTGTCCCCCTTTGTGTCCCGCTGTGTCCCCCGCTGTGTCCCTGCTGTGTCCCCTGCTGTGTCTCCGCTGTGTCCCACTGTGTCCCCCTGTGTCCTGCTGTGTCCCCTGCTCTGTCCCCCGCTGTGTCCTGCTGTGTCCCGCTGTGTCCCCATGTGTCACGCTGTGTCTTCGCTTTGTTCCGTCTGTGTCCTGCTGTGTCCCCGCTGTGTCCCCCTGTGTCCTGCTGTGTCCCCTGCTGTGATCCCCGATGTGTCCCGCTGTGTCCCGCTGTGTCCTTTTGTGTCCCTTTGTGTCCCGCTGTGTCCCGCTTTGTCCTCGTTGTGTCCCCTGCTATATCCCGCTGTGTTCCCCGCTCTGTCCCGCTGTGTCCTGCTGTGTCCCTGCTGTATCCCGGATGTGTCCCACTGTGTACCCCGCTGTGTCCCGCTGTGTCCCGCTGTGTCCTCCGCTGTGTTCCCCTGTGTCCTGCTGTGTCCGGCTGTGTCCCGCTGTGTACTCGCTGTGTCCCCACTGTGTCCTGCTGTGTCCTCTCTGTGTCCCGCTGTGTCCCCGTTGTTCCCCGGTTTGTCCCCACTGTCCCCCGCTGTGTCCCTCGCTGTGTACCTCTGTGTCCCGCTCTGTCCTCGCTTTGTCCCCGCGATGTCCCGCTGTGTCCCCGCTGTGTCCGTGCTGTGTTCCACTCTCTCCCGCTGTGTGCGGCTCTGTGTCCCCTGCTGTGTCCCCCGCTGTGTCCCGCTGTTTCACACTGTGCCCTGGCTGTGTCCCCGCTGTGTCCCGCTGTGTACCCGGCTGTGTCCCACTGTGTCCCGATGTGTGCCCCCTTTGTTCCCCTCTGTGTCCTGCTGTGTCCTTGCTGTGTCCCCATTTGTGTCACGCTGTGTCCTCCCTGGGTCCCCCGCTTGGTCCCTCTGTTTCCCCATGTGTCCCGCTGTGTCCTAGCTGTGTATCCCTCTGTGTCCCGCTGTGTCCTTGCTCTGTCCCCCACTGTGTCCCCGCTGTGAACCGATGTGTCCTTGCTGTGTCCCCATTTGTCCCGCTGTGTCCCCTCTGTGTCCCCCGCTGTGTCCCGCTGTGTCCCCATGTGTCACGCTGTGTCCTCGCTGTGTATCCCTCTGTGTCCCGCTGTTTCCTCGCTGTGTCCCACACTGTGACCCCGCTGTGACCCGCTGTGTCCCTGCTGTGTCCCTGCTGTGTCCCGCTGTGTCCCGCTGTGTCCCGCTGTGTCCCGCTGTGTCCCCGATGTCCGCAGCTATGTCCCGTTGTGTCCCCGCTGTCTGGATGTGTGTCCCCGCTGTCCCCCGCTGTGTCCCCCGCTGTGTCCCTCTGTGTCCTCGCTGTGTCCCCAGGTGTGTCCCGCTGTGTCCCCCGCTGTGTCCCCCACTGTGTTCCCCGCTGTGTCCCGCTGTGTCCCGCTGTGTCCCCGCTGTCCGCCGGTGTGTCACCGCTGTCCCCCGCTGTGTCCTCCGCTGTGTCCCGCTGTTTCCTCGCTGTGTCTCAATGTGTCCCCGCTTTGTCTCCGCTGTGTCCCTGGTGTGTCCTGACTGTGTAACCTATGAGTCCCTGTTTGTCCCTGCTGTGTCCCACTGTGTCCCCGGCTGTGTCCCCGCTGTGTCCTAGCTGTGTCCCCGCTGTGTCCTGCTGTGTCCCCGCTGTGTCCCACTGTGTCCCCCGCTGTGTCCGGTTGTGTTTCCCGCTGTGTCCCGCTGTGTTCCTGCTGTATACCCCCTGTGTCCCGCTGTGTCCCCGCTGTGTCTCCCTGCTGTCCCCCGCTGTGTCCCCACTGTGTTCCGCTGTGTCCCCGCTGTGTCTCCCTGCTGTCACCTGCTGTGTCCCCTCTGTGTCCCGCTGTGTCCTGCTGTGTCCTCGCTGTGTCCCCACTGTTTCCCGCTGTGTCCTGCTGTGTCCGACTGTGTCCCCGCTGTCCCCCGCTGTGTCC
>NW_012306488.1:0-2723 GCF_000151885.1 Dipodomys ordii
CTCCGCTGTGTCCCGCTGTGTCCTCTGCTGTGTCCCGCTGTGTCAGTCTGTGTCCAGCTGTATCCCGCTGTGACCCCGCTGAGTCCCCGCTGTGTCCTCGTTGTGTCCCCCGCTGTGTCCCGCCGTGTCCTCGCTGGGTCCCCCGCTGTGTCCCGCTGTGTCCCCGCTTTGTGCCCGCTGTGTACCGCTGTGTACTTCGTTGTGTCAGGCTGTGTCCCCCGCTTTGTCCTGCTGTGTCCCCGCAGTGTCCCTGCTGTGTCCCGCTGTGTCACACTGTGTCCCATGGTGTACTGTTTTGTCCCCAGCTGTGTCCCACGCTGAGTCCCCTTGGTGTCCTGCTGTGTCCTCGCTGTGTGCCCCGCTGTCTCCCACTTTGTCCCACGCTGTGTCCCACTGTGTCCTCGCTGTGTCCCCCGCTGTGTCCCGCTATGTCCCCGCTGTGTCCCAAGCTGTGTCCCGCTGTGTCCCGCTGTGTACCCAGCTGTGTCCTGCTATGTTCCCGCAGTGTCCCCGCTGTGTCCCCGCTGTGTCCTGCTGTGTCCTCGATGTGTCCCCCGTCGTGTTCCGTTGTGTCTCCAGCTGTGTACCCCGCTGTGTCCCGCTGTGTCCCCGCTGTATCGACGCTGTGTCCCGCTGTGTCCCGCTGTGTCCCGCTTTGTCCCACGCTGTGTCCCCCGCTGACTCCCCGCTGTGTCCCCGCTGTGTCCCGCTCTGTCCTCCCTGTGTCCCCCGCTGTGTCCCGCTGTGTCCCCTGCTGTGTCCCGCTGTGTCTACTGCTGTGTTCCTGCTGTGTCCTGCTGTGTCCCCCTGTGTCCTCACTGTGTCCCACGCTGTGTTCCGCTGAGTCCTTGCTGTGTCCCCCGATGTGCCCCGTTGTGTCCCCAGCTGTGTACCCCGCTGTGGCCCACTCTGTCCCCACTGTATCGACGCTGTGTCCCGCTGGGTCCCGCTGTGTCCTCGCTGTTTCCACCGCTGTGTCCCGCTGTGTCCACCGCTGTGTACCGCTGTGTCCCCAGTTGTGTCACACTGTCCTGCTGTGGCCCCCGCTGTGTCCCCCGCTGTGTCCCGCTGTGTCCCCGCTGTCTCCCGCTGTGTCCACTGCTGTGTCCCCGCTGTGTCCCACTTTTTCCCCCGCTGTGTCCCGCTGTGTCCTCGCTGTGTCCCCTGCTGTGTCCCGCTGTGTCCCCCGCTGTGGCCCCTCTGTGTCCCGCTGTGTCCCGCTCTGTCCCTGCTGTGTCCTGCTGTGTCACGCTGTGTCCCCGCTTTGTGCCCGCTGTGTCCCGCTGTGTACTCCGTTGTGTCAGGCTGTGTCCCCCGCTTTGTCCCGCTGTGTCCCCGCAGTGTCGCCGCTGTGTCCCGCTGTGTCACACTGTGTCCCATGGTGTCCTGCTTTGTCCCCAACTGTGTCCCCCGTTGAGTACCCTCGGTGTCCTGCTGTGTCCCGCTGTGTTCCGTGGTGTCCCGCTTTGTCCCCCGCTGTGTCCCCCGCTGTCTCCCGCTATGTCCCCCGCTGTCTCACGCTTTATACTCTCTGTGTCCCACTCTGTCCCGCTGTGTCCCGCTGTGTCCACCACTGTGTCCCTTTGTGTCCCCAGCTGTGTAACCCGCTGTGTAACACTGTGAATCCCGCTGTATCGCGGCTGTGTCATGCTGGGTCCCACTGTGTCCTTGCTCTGTTATTCGTGGTGTCCCCCTCTGTCCCCCGCTGTGTCCCCCGCTCTGTCCTACTGTGTCCCCCGCTGTGTCCCTGCTGTGTCCCCGCTGTGTCCCCCACTGAGTCCCCTCGGTGTCCTGCTGTGTCCTCGCTGTGTGCCCCGCTGTCTCCCACTTTGTCCCATGCTGTGTCCCACTGTGTCCTCGCTGTGTCCCCCGCTGTGTCCTGCTATGTCCCCGCTGTGTCCCAAGCTGTGTCCCGCTGTGTCCCGCTGTTTACCCCGCTGTGTCCTGCTATGTTCCCGCAGTGTCCCCGCTGTGTCCCTGATGTGTCCTGCTGTGTCCTCGATGTGTCCCCCGCTGTGTTCCGTTTTGTCCCCAGCTGTGTACCCCGCTGTGTCCCGCTGTGTCCCCGATGTATCGACGCTGTGTCCCGCTGTGTCCCGCTTTGTCCCCCGCTGTGTCCCCCGCTGAGTCCCCGCTGTGTCCCCGCTGTGTCCCGCTCTGTCCTCCCTGTGTCCCCCGCTGTGTCCCGCTGTGTCCCCCGCTGTCTCCCGCTCTGTCCCGCGCTGTGTGTCACGCTTTGTCCCCGCTGTGTCCCACTGTGTTCCGCTGTGTCCCGCTGTGCCCCCACTGTGTCCCTTTGTGTCCACAGCTGTGTACCACACTGTGTAACGCTATGTCCCCGCAGTATCGACGCTGTGTCCCGCTGGGTCCCGATGTGTTCCCCGCTGTGTCCCGCTGTGTCCTCGCTGGGTCCCCCACTGTGTCCCGCTCTGTCCTTCGCTGTGTCCCGCTGTGTCCCGCTCTGTCCCTGCTGTGTCCCGCTGTGTCCTGCTGTGTCCTCGCTGTGTCTCCCTCTGTCTCCCGCTCTGTCCCCCGCTATGTCTCACGATTTGTCCTCGCTGTGTCCCACTGTGTCCTGCTGTGCCCCCACTGTGTCCCGTTGTGTCCACAGATGTGTACCACGCTGTGTAATGCTGTCTCCCCGCTGTATCGACGTTGTGTCCCGCTGGGTCCCGCTGTGTCCTCAAATGTGTTCCCCACTGTGTCCTGCAGTGTCCCCCGCT
>NW_012306489.1:0-2723 GCF_000151885.1 Dipodomys ordii
TCAAGATAGCAGGGGATAAAGCGAGGACACAGCGGGGACACAGCGGGGACCCAGCGGGACCCAGCAGGACACAGCGGGGCACACAGCGGGACACAGCTTGGGACACAGCGGGAACACAGCAGGACACAGCGGGGGACACAGCGGGACACAGCGTGGAACAAAGCGGGAGATAGCAGGGGACACAGCGAGGACACAGCGGGACACAGCGGCGACACATAGAGGACTCAGCGGGGGACACAGTGGGGAACAGAGCGGGACACAGCGGGACCCAGCGGGGACAAAGCGTGAGACACAGCGGTGGACAGAGCGGGAGACAGAGGCGGACACAGCGAGGACACAGCCGGACACAGCGGGGACACAAAGGTGGCTCAGGGGGGGCCACAGCGGGGGACAAAGCTGGACACCACGGAACACAGCGGGACACAGCGTGAAACAGCGGTAAACCTGCGGGGACACAGCGGGACACAGCGGTGGACACAGCGGGACACAGCGGGGACACAGCGGGGACACAGCGGGACCCAGCAGGACACAGTGGGACACAGCAGGACACAGCGGGGGACACAGCGGGACACAGCGGGGGACACAGCGGGACACAGCGGGGACACAGAGGGCACTCAGCTGGGGACATAGCGGGGGACAAAGCGGGACACCACAGGACACAGCGGGACACAGCGGGACACAGCGGGGGACACAGCGAGGACACAGTGGGGGACACAGTGGGGGACAGAGATGGAGACAGCAGGGGACACAGCGAGGAAACAGCGGGACACAGCGGTGACACAGCGGGGACTCAGCCGGGGACACAGCGGGGGACACAGCAAGGACAGAGCGGGACAAAGTGGGGGACACAGCAGGACATAGCGGGGGACACAGCGGGGGAAACAGCGGGACACAGCGGGACACAGCAGGGACACCATGGGACACAGTGTGACACAGTGGGACACAGCGGGACACTGCGGGGACACAGCAGAACAAAGTGGGGGACACAGCGGGACACAGCGGGACAAAGCGGGGGACACAGCGGGACACAGCGGAGACAGAGAAGGGCCACAGCGGGACACAGCGGTGACACAGCTGGACACAGCGGGGTACACAGCGGGACACAGCGGGCACACAGAGGGGACACAGCGGGACACAGCGGGACACAGCGGGGACAAAGCGGGACACAGTCGGACACAGCGGGACACAGCGGGGGACACAGCGGGACACAGCGGGGGACACAGCGAGGACATAGCGGGGGACACAGCGGGGGACACAGCGGGACACAGTGGGGAACACAGCGAGGACACTGCGGGACACAGCAGGACACAGCGTCGATAAAGAGAGGACTCAGCGGAGGACACAGCGGCGGACACAGCGGGGGACAAAGTGGGACACCACGGGACACAGTGTGACACAGCGGGACACAGCGGGGACACTGCGGGGACACAGCAGATAAAGCGGGGACACAGCGGGACACAGCGGGACACAGCGGGGACACAGCGGGGGACAGCGTAGACAGAGAAGGGCCACAGCGGGACAGAGCGGGACACAGTTGGACACAGCGGGGTACACAGCGGGACACAGCGGGCACACCGGGGACACAGCGGCACAAAGCGGGACACAGTGTGGACACAGTGGGACACAGCGGGACAAAGCGGGGGACACACCGGGACACAGCGGGGGACACAGAGAGGACACATTGGGACACAGCGGGGGACACAGTGAGGACACAGCGGGACACAGCCGGGGAAAAAGTGGGACACAGCGGGGACACAGCAGTGGACACAGCGGTACACAGCGGGGGACACAGCCGGACACAGCAGGGGAAACAGTGGGGGACACAGCGGGACAAAGTGGGACACAGCGCGGGACACATGGGGGACACAGCGGGACACAGCGGGGACACAGCTGGACTCAGCGGGGGACACAGCAGTATACAGCAGGACACAGTGGGGACACAGCAGGAACACAGCGGAAACACAGCTGGACAGAGCGGGGACACAGCTGGGGACACAACGGGACACATCTTGGGACACAGCGAGGACCCAGCGGAACACAGCGTGGGACACAGCGAGGACACAGCGGGACACAGCGGGGACACAGCGAGGACACAGCGGGACACAGCGGGGACACTGCGGGAATATAGCGGGACACAGCGGGCTACACAGCGGGACACAGCGGAGTACACAGCTGGGGACACAAAGGGACACATCGGGGGACACAGCGGGACCCAGCAGGGCACAGCGTCGATACAGCGGGGACACCGCGGGACATAGCGGGGTACACAGCTGGGGACACAACGGGTCACAGCGGTGGACACAGCGAGGACACAGCGGGACACAGCTGGGACACTGAGGGAACATAGAGGGACACAGCGGGTACACAGCAGGACACAGCGGGGGACACAGAGTGGTACACAGCGGGACACAGCTGGAAACATAGCGAGGTCACAGCGGGGAACAAGCGGGACAACACGGGACACAGTGTGAAACAGCGGGACAGAACGGTGACACAGCAGGAGCAAAGCGGGACAAAGCAGGGACACAGCGAGACACAGCGGGACACCGCGGGGGACACAGCGGGGGACAGCAGGGGACAGGAGACACAGCGGGACACAGCGGGGACACAGCTGGACGCAGCGGGCACACACTGGGGACACAGCGGGACACAGCGGAACTCAGCGGGAGACACAGCAGTACACAACGGGACACAGTGGGACACACCTGGGACACAGCAGGGAC
>NW_012306490.1:0-2723 GCF_000151885.1 Dipodomys ordii
CAGCGAGGACACACCAGGGACACAGCGGGACACAGCGGGCACACAGCGCGGACACATCGGGGGACACAGTGGGGGACACAGCGGTAAACAGCGGGGGACAAAGCGGGACTCAGCGGGGGACACAGCAAAGACACAGCAGGACACAGCGGGGGACACAGGGGAACACAGCGGGACACAGCCGGACACAGCTGGGGACACAGCGGGTGACACAGCGGGGGAAACAGCGGGGGACACAGCGAGGACACAGCAGGACACAGCGGGGGACACAGCAGGACACAGCGGGGTACACAGAGGCAGACACAGCGGTACACATCGGGATACAGCGGGGACACAGCGGGGACACAGCGGGCCACAGCGCGACACAGCAGGGACACAGCAGGACACAGCGGGACACAGCGGGGGACAAACCGGGGGAGAGCCGGCACACAGCGGGACACAGCGGGACACAGCGGGACACAGCGGGGATCACAGCGGGACACACAGCGGGACACAGCTGGACACAGCGGGGGACACAGCATGGACACAGCGGGTCACAGCGGGGAAATAGTGGGGGACACAGCGGGGGACACAGCGGGATACAGAATGACACAGCGAGGACACAGCGGGACACAGGAGGACACAGCGGGGACACATCGGGGGACACAGTGGGACACAGCGGGGACACAGAGGGACTCAGCGGTTACACAGCGAGGACACACCAGGGACACAGCGGGACACAGTGAGACACAGTGAGGATACAGCGGGACACAGCATGGGATACAGCAGGGGACAGCGTTGACACGCCGGCGGACAGTGGGGACACAGCGGGACACAGCGGGGGACACAGTGGGACAAAGTGGGGGACACAGCGGGGGACACAGCGGGACACAGCGGGGGACCCAGCGAGTACACAGCGGGACACAGCGGGGACACAGCGGGGGACAGCGGGGACACACATGCGGACAGCGGGAACACAATGGGACACTGCGGTGGACATCGAGGACACAGCAAGACACAGCAGGACACAGCGGGAACACAGCAGGGACACAGCGGGTCACAGCCTGGACACAGTTGGGGACCCAGCGAGGACACAGCGGGACACAGAGGGATACACAGAGAGGACACAGCGTGACACAGCGGGAAAGAGCGGGACAGAGCCGGGGACAAAGCCGGGGACACAGTGGGACACAGCAGGGGTCACAGCGGGGACACAGCGGGACACAGCGGGGACACAGCGGGGAAACAGCGGGACACATCAGGGGACACAGCAGGACACTGCAGGGTACACAGAGGGACACAGCGGGACACAGTGGGACACAGCGGGGACACAGCAGGCGACACAGAGGGACACAGCAGGGGACACAGTGGGGGACACAGCGGGACACATTGGGGGACACAGCGGGTGACACAGTGGGACACAGCAAGGGACACAGCGAGTACACAGCGGGACACAGCGGGGGACAACACTGGGACACAGCGGTGGTCACAGCGGGACACAGCTGGGGACACACTGGGACACAGCGGAGGTCACAGCGAGGACACAGCAGGACACAGGAGGACACAGCGGGGACACAGCGGGGACACAGTGGGGGACACAGTGGGACAGATCGGGGTATACAGCGAGGACACAGCGGGGACATAGGGGGACACTGCGGAACACAGTGGAACACAGTGGGGAAACAGAGGGACATAGCAGTTACACAACGAGGACACACCAGGGACACAGTGGGACACAGCGCGGACACAGCGGGGACACAGCGGGACCCAGTGGGGGACACTGCGGGGGACAGCGGGGCCACACATGCGGACAGCGGGGACACAACGGGACACAGCGGGGGACATCGGGGACACAGCGGGACAAAGCGGGACACAGCGGGACACAGCGGGGACAAAGCAGGGACACAGCGGGTCACAGAGGGGACACAGTGGGGGACACAGCGAGGACACAGTGGGACACAGAGGGATACACAGAGAGGACACAGCGTGACACATGGGGACACAGCGAGACACAGCGGGTGACCCAGCGAGGACACAGCGGGACACAAATGGGGACACAGCAAGGACACAGCGGGACACAGCGGGAAAGAGCGGGACACAGCTGGGGAAAGAGCGGGACACAGCAGGGGACACAGCGGGGACACTCAGGGGACAGTAAGCACACAGCGGGACACAGCGGAACACAGCAGGACACAGTGGGACACAGCGGGGAACACAGTGGGGACACTGCGTGACGCAGCGGGACACAGCGGAACACAGTGGGAGACACAGCGGGGAACACAGCGGGGGACACAGCGGGACACAAATGGGGACACAGCAAGGACAGAGCGGGACACAGCAGGAAAGAGCGGGACACAGTGGGGGACACAGCGAAGACACATCGGGACACAGAAGGACACAAAGCGAGGACACAGCTTGACACATGGGAACACAGCAGGACACAGCGGGGACACAGCGGGGACCCAGCGGGACCCAGCGGGGGACAAAGCGGGGAACAGTGGGGACACAATGGGACACAGCGGGGGACATCGGGGACACAGTGGGACAAAGCGGGAAACAGCGGGACACAGCGGGGAAAAAGCAGGGACACAGCGGGTCACAGCGGGGAAACAGTGGGGGACACAGCGGAGGACTCAGCCGGATACAGAAGGACACAGCGAGGACACAGCGGGGACATAGGGTGACACTGCGGGACACAGTGGGACACAGGGGGGACACAGAGGGACATAGAGGTTACACAGCCAGGA
>NW_012306491.1:0-2723 GCF_000151885.1 Dipodomys ordii
CACAGCGGGACACATCGGGGAACACAGCAGGATACTGCGGGGTACACAGCGTAGTACACAGCGGGACAGAAAGGGACACAGCAGGGACACAGCGGGGCACACAGCTGGACACAAAGGGGGACACAGCATTACACAGCGGGGACACAGCGGGACACAGGGGGGACACAGCAGGGGACACAGCAGGGGACAGCGGGGACACACAAGCGGACAGCAGAACAAAGCGGGGGACACAGTGGCTGACACAGTGGGTGACACAGCGGGACACAGCGGGGTACACAGTGGAACACAGCGAGGACACAGCGGGACACAGCAACACACAGCGGGAAAAAGCGGGGGACACAGAGGCCGACAAAACAGGAAACAGCGGGACACAGCGGGAAACAGCAGGACACAGCGGTGGACACACATGGACACAGCGGGGGTCACAGCGAGGACACAGCGGAACACAGGAGGACACAGCGGGGACACAGCGGGGACACAGTAGAGGACACAGTGGGACAGATCGGGGTATACAGCGAGGATACAGCGGGGACATAGGGGGACACTGCGGAACACAGTGGAACACAGCGGGGAAACAGAGGGACATAGCAGTTACAGAACGAGGACACACCAGGGACACAGCGGGACACAGCGGGGACACAGCGGGGACACAGCAGGACCCAGCGGGGGACACAGCGGGGGACAGCTGGGATACACATGCGGACAGCGGAGACACAGCGGGACACAGCGGGAGACATCGGGGACACAGCGTGACACAGCGGGGACAAAGCAGGGACACAGCGGGTCACAGCGGGGACACAGTGGGGGACACAGTGAGGACACAGCGGGACACAGAGGGATACACAGAGAGGACACAGCGTGACACATGGGGACACAGCGGGACACAGCGGGGGACCCAGCGAGGACACAGCGGGACACAAATGGGGACACAGCAAGGACACAGCTTGACACAGCGGGAAAGAGCGGGACACAGCTGGGGACACACCCGGAGACACACCGGGACACAGCAGGGGACACAGCGAAAACACAGCGGGACACAGAAGGACGCACAGCGAGGACACAGAGTGACACATGGGGACACAGCGGGACACATCGGGCGACACAGCAGGACACTGCGGGGTACACAGCGGGACACAAAGGGACACAAAGGGACACAGCAGGGACACAGCTGGGGACACAGCGGGACACAAAGGGGGACACAGCGTTACACAGCGAGGACACAGTGGGACACAGCGGGGACACAGCAGGGGACACAGCAGGACACAGAAGGGAACAAAGGGGGCACACAGCGGGACACAGTGGGACACAGCGGGGTACACAGCGGGGCCACAGCGGGACATCTCGGGGACAAAGCGAGGACAGAGTGGGACATAGAGGTACACTGCGAGGGCACAGCGGGGGACAGTGGGGACAAACCGTGTGGAACAACGGGGACACAGCGGGACACAGCTAGGACACAGCGGGGACACAGCGGGGACACAGCAGGGGACACAGTGGGACACAGCAGGGGATACAGCGAGGACACAGAGGGGACATAGGGGGACACTGCGGGACACAGTGGGACACAGCGGGGACACAGACGGACATAGCACTTACACAGCGAGGACACACCATGGACACAGAGGGACACAGCGGGGACACAGCGGGGGACAGTGTGGTACACAGCGGGGGACACAGCGAGGACACAGCGGGGACATAGGGCGACACTGCGGGACACAGTGGAACACAGCGGGGACACAGAGGGACATAGCAGTTACACAGCGAGGACACACCATGGACACAGAGGGACACAGCGGGAACACAACGGAGACACAGCCGGGGACACAGTGGGGGACACAGCGGGATACAGAAGGACACAGCGAGGACACAGCGGGACACAGGAGGACACAGCGCGGGACACAGCGCGGGACACAGTGGGACACAGATGCGGATACAGCGAGGACACAGCAGGGACACTGCGGGACACAGCGGGTCACTGCGGGGAAACAGTGGGGGACACAGCGGAGGACACAGCGGGATACAGAAGGACACAGTGAGGACATAGCGGGGACATAGGGTGACACTGCAGGACACAGTGGGACACAGTGGGGACACAGAGGGACATAGAGGTTACACAGCCAGGACACACCAGGGACACAGCGGATCACAGCGGGGACACAGAGGGAACACAGCGGGACCCAGCGGGACCCAGCGGGGACACAGCGGGACACAGCGGGGGACACAGAGGCGGACACAGCAGGACACAGCGAGACACAGCGGGACACAGCGGGGACACAGCGGGGACACAGCGGGACACAGCAGGACACAGCATGGACACAGCGGGTCACAGTGGGGAAATAGTGGGGGACACAGCGGGGGACACAGCGGGATACAGAAGGACACACCGAGGACACAACGGGACACAGGAGGACACAGCGGGGATACAGCGGGGACACAGCGGGGGACACAGTGGGACACAGCGGAGACACAGAGGGACTCAGCGATTACACAGCGAGGACACACCAGGGACACAGCGGGACACAGCGGAAACACAGCGGGGACACAGCGGGACACAGCGAGGACACAGCCTGACACAGCGGGGGATACAGCGGAAGACAGCGGTGACACACCGGCAGACAGCGGGGACACAGCGGGACACAGCGGGGGACACAGCGGGACACACTGGGGGACACAGTGGGGGACACAGCGGGACACAGCGGGGGACACAGTGGAACACAGCGAGG
>NW_012306492.1:0-2723 GCF_000151885.1 Dipodomys ordii
AAAGCGGGACACCACGGGACACAGTGGGACACAGCGGGACACAGCGGGGTCACTGCGGGGACACAGCGGGACACAGTGGGGGACAAAGCGGGACACAGCGGGACACAGCAGGACACAGCGGGACACAGCCGGACACGGCGGGGGACACAGCGGGACACAGAGGGGGACACAGCGAGGACACAGCGGGACACAGCGGGGGACACAGCAAGGACACAGCAGAACACAGCGTGGGAAACAGCGAGGACACAGCGGGACACAGTGGGGGACAAAGCGGGACACAGCGGGACACAGCAGGACACAGCGGGACACAGCCGGACACGGCGGGGGACACAGCGGGACACAGAGGGGGACACAGCGAGGACACAGCGGGACACAGCGGGGGACACAGCGAGGACACAGCAGAACACAGCGTGGGAAACAGCGAGGACACAGCGGGACACAGCGAGACACAGCGGGACACAGTGGGGACACAGCAGTAGACACAGCGAGACACAGCGGGGGACACAGCGGGACACAGCGGGGAACACAGCGAGGACACAGCGGGGACACAGCAGAGACACTGCGGGAACACAGTGGGACACAGCGGGGCACACAGCGGGACACAGCGGGATAAAGCTTGGGACACAGCGGGAACACAGCAGGACACAGCGGGGGACACAGCGAGGACACAGCGGGACACAGCGGGACACAGCGGGACACAGCGTGGGACAAAGCGGGGGACAGCAGGGGACACAGCGAGGACACAGCAGGACACAGCGTCGACACATAGAGGACTCAGCGGGGGACACAATGCGGGAAAGAGCGGGACACAGCGGGACACTGTGGGGCACAGCGGGGGACACAGCGGGACACAGCGGGGGACCCAGCGGGACACAGCGGGACACAGCGGGACACAGCGGGACACTGCGGGGCACAGCGGGGGACACAGCGGGACACAGCGGGGGACCCAGCGGGAAACAGCAGGACACAGCGGGACACTGCGGGGCACAGCGGGGGATACAGCGGGACACATCGGGGGACACAGGGAGGACACAGCTTAACACAGCATGGGACAAAGCGAGGACACAGCGGGACACAGCGAAACACAGCGGGACCCAGCGGGGACCCAGCAGTGGACACAGCGGGACACAGCGGGGGACAAAGCGGGACACCACGGAACACAGCAGGACACAGCGTGAAACAGCGGTGAACCTGCGGGGACACAGCGTGACACAGCGGGGGACACAGCGGGACCCAGCGGGACACATCTGGGGACACAGCGGGACACAGCAGGGACACAGCGGGGACACAGCGGGACACAGCAGGTCACAGCGGGGGACACAGCTTTACACAGCGGGACACAGCGGGGGACACACCAGGGACACAGTGGGACACAGTAGGACACAGCGTGGGACAAAGCGGGAGACAGCAGAGGACACAGCGAGGACACAGCTGGACACAGCGGGGACACAGAGGGGACTCTGAAGGGGACATAGGGGGAAAAAAGCGGGACACCACGCGACACAGTAGGACACAGCAGGACACAGCGGGGACACTGCTGGACACCGCCAGGAGACACAGCGGTGGACAGCGGGGGACAGAGAATGGACACAGCGGGACACAGAGGGGACACAGCTGGACACAGAAGGGTACACAGCGGGACACAGCGGACACACATCGGGGACAGAGCTGGACACAGAGGGACACAGAGGGGACAGAGCGTGACACAGATGGACACTGAGGGAGACAGAGCGAGGACACCGCCGGACACAGCGAAACAAAGAGTGACACAGTGGGGACACAGCGGGACACAGTGGGGGACACAGCGGGACACAGCGGGGTACACAGCAGGGACAAAGGACACAGCGGTGGACACAGCGAGGACACAGCGGGACACAGCGGTGACACAGCGGGACACAGCTGGGGACACTTTGGGACACAGCGGGACACAGAGGGACACAGCAAGGACACAGAGGGGGACAGTGGGGGACACAGCGGGACACAGCACGGCAGAACGGGGTCACAGCAGTGGACACAGCAGGACACAGCGGGGGACACAGCGGGACACAGCGGGGGACACAGCGGGACACAGCGGGGACACAGCGGGGGACACAGCAGGACACAGCGGAGACACAGCGGGGACACAGCGGGATGCAGCAGGACACAGCGGGGGACACAGCGGGACACAGCGGGGGACAGCGGGGGACACTGCAGTGACACATTGGGACACAGTAGAACACAGCGTAGGACAAAGCGGGAGACAGCAGAGGACACAGCGAGGACACAACTGGACACAGCGGGGACACAGAGGGGACTCAGCAGGGGACATAGTGGGAAAAAAGCGGGACACCACGGGACACAGTAGGACACAGCGGGACACAGCGGGAACACTGCGGGACACAGCCAGGGGACACAGCGGTGGACAGCGGGGGACAGAGGAGGGACACAGCGGGACACAGAGGGGACACAGCTGGACACAGAAGGGTACACAGCGGGACACAGCGGACACACAGCGGGGACAGAGCTGGACACAGAGGGACACAGAAGGGACAGAGCGTAACACAGATGGACACTGAGGGAGACAGAGCGAGGACACAGCCCGACACAGCGAAACACAGCGTGACACAGTGGGGACACAGCAGGAGACACAGCGGGACACACTGGGGGACACAGCGGGACACAGCGGGGTACACAGCAGGGACAAAGCGGGACAAATTGGGGGACACAGCGAGGACAC
This sequence comes from Dipodomys ordii, assembly GCF_000151885.1. Classification (NCBI taxonomy): domain Eukaryota; kingdom Metazoa; phylum Chordata; class Mammalia; order Rodentia; family Heteromyidae; genus Dipodomys; species Dipodomys ordii. The sequence continues at coordinate 2,717 of NW_012306492.1, forward strand.
AGCAGGA
>NW_012306493.1:0-2723 GCF_000151885.1 Dipodomys ordii
ACCCCGCTGTGTCCCCGCTCTATCGACGCTGTATCCCTCGCTGTGTCCCTCTATGTCCCCCGATTTGTCACGCTGTGTCCTCCCAGTCTCCCCAACTGAGTCCCGCTGTATCCCCGACTGTGTCCCGCTGTGTCCCCTGCTGAGTCACTCCTATGTCCCGCTGTGTTCCACTGTGTCCTGCTCTGTTCCCCACTTTGTCTCCCGCTTTGTCCACGCTGTGACCCGCTGTGTCCCCCCAGTGTTACATGCAGAGTTCCGCTGTGTCCCCCACTGTGTCCCCTGCTGTGTCATGCTGTGTCGTCGTTGTGTCCCCCGCTGTGTCCCGCTGTGTCCCCGCTGTGACCCGCTGTGTCCTCGCTGTGTCCCCCGCTGTTTCCCGCGTTGTCCCACGCTGTGACCCGCTGTGTCCTCGCTGTGTCCCACGCTGTGTACCACTGTGTCACCACTGTGTCCTCTGCTGTGTGCCGCTGTGTTCCGCTGTGTCCCCCGCTGTGTTCCCCGTTGTGTCCCGCTGTGTCCCCGGCTGTGTCCCACTGTGTCCTCGCTGTGTCCTGCTGTGTCCTCGCTGTGTCCCCCGCTGTGTCCTGCTCTGTTCCGCGCTGTGTCTCCCGCTTTGTCCCCGCTGTGCCCCGCTGTGTCCCGCTGAGTCCCAGTGTGTCCCGCTATGTCCCCCACTGTGTCCCCTTGTGTCCCCAGCTGTGTACCCCGCTGTGTCCCGCTGTGTCCCCGCTGTATCGACGCTGTGTCCCGCTGGGTCCCGCTGTGTCCTCTCAGTTTACCCCGCTGTGTCCCACTGTGTCCCCCGCTGTGTCCCTCGCTGTGTTCCGCTGTGTCCCCCACTGTGTCCCGCTGTGTCCTCCCTGTGTCCCCTGCTGTGTCCTGCTATGTCCCCCGGTGTGTCCCGCTGTGTCCCCTGCTGTGTCCCTCGCTGTGTCCCTGCTGTGCCCCGCTGTGTCCCGCTGTGTCCCGCTGTGTCCCTCTGTGTCCCCTGCTGTGTCCCTGCTGTGTCCCACTGTGTCCCCTGCTGTGTCCCTGCTGTGTCCGCGCTGTGTGCCCACTGTGTTCCGCTTTGTACCCCGCTGTGTCCAGCTGTGTCACCGCTGTGTTCCATTCTGTCCACTCTCTGTCCCCCGCTATCCCCTGCTGTGTCCCCCGCTGTGTCCCGCTGTGTCCCCCACTTTGTCCCGCTGTGTCCCCGCAGTATCGCCGCTGTGGCGCGATGTGTCACACTGTGTCCCGTGGTGTCCCGCTTTGTCCCCTGCTGTGTTCCCCGCTGAGTCCCGCTTTGTCCCCGTTGTGTCCCGCTGTATCCCGCTGTGTTCCGTGGTGTCCCGTTTGTCCCCCGCTGAGTCCCCGCTGTGTCCCCGCTGTGTCCCGCTGTATCCTCGCTGTGTCCCCCGCTGTGTCCTGCTCTGTTCCCTGCTGTGTCTCCCGCTTTGTCCCCGCTGTGCCCCGCTGTGTCCCGCTGCATCCCGTTGTGTCCCGCTATGTCCCCCACTGTGTCCGGTTGGGTCCCCAGCTGTGTACCCCGCTGTGTCCCCGCTCTATCGACGCTGTGTCCCTCGCTGTGACCCGCTGTGTCCCTCGCTTTGTCCCGCTGTGTCCTCCCTGTCTCCCCCGCCGTGTCCCGCTGTGTCCCCGGCTGTGTCCCGTTGTGTCCCCTGCTGTGTCACTGCTATGTCCCGCTGTGTTCCACTGTGTCCCGCTGTGTCCTTGCTGTGTCTCCCGCAGTGTCCCGCAGTGTCCTCGCTGTGTCCCCCACTGTGTCCTGCTATGTCCACTGCTGTGTCCCGCTGTGTACCCCTCTGTGTCACCCGCTCTGTCCCTGCTGTGACCCGCTGTGTCCCGCTGTGTACTGCTATGTCCCGCGCTGAGTCCCGCTGTGTCCCCGTTGTGTCCCAATGTGTCTTCACTGTGTCCCCCCTGTGTCCCGCTGTGTCCCCCCTGTGTCCCCCGCTGTGTCCCGCTGTGTCCCTCTGTGTCTCCTGCTGTGTCCCCTGCTCTGTCCCTCTGTTTCCACCGCTGTGTCCCTGCTGTGTCCCCGCTGTGTCCCGCTGTGTCCCGCTGTGTCCCTCGCTGTGTCCCGCTTTGTCCCCCCTGTGTCTCCCACTGTGTCCCGCTATGTCCCCTGCTGTGTCCCCGCTGTGTCACACTGTGTTCCACTGGGTCCGGATGTGTCCTGGCTGTGTCTCCCACAGTGTTCCGCTGTGTCCTTGTTGTGTCCCCCGCTGTGTCCCGGTGAGTTCCCCGCTGTGTCCCGCTGTGTCCCTGCTGTGTGTCCTCTATGTCCCGCTGTGTACCCAGCTGTGTCCAGCTGGGTCACCGCTGTGTTCCGCTGTGTCCCTTCTCTGTCCCCCGCTATCCCCTCCTGTGTCCAATGCTGTCTCCTGCTGTGTCCCGCTGTGTCCCCCATTTTGTCCCGCTGTGTCCCCGCAGTGTCGCCGCTGTTTCCCGATGTGACACACTGGGACCCGTGGTGTCCCACTTTGTCCCCCGCTCTGTCCCCCGCTGTGTCCCGCTGTGTCCCCCTCTGTGTCCCGCTGTGTCCTGCTGTGTCCCCCCTGTGTCCCGCTGTATCCCGCTGTATTCCGTGGTGTCCCGTTTGTCCCCCGCTGTGTCCCCCGCTGAGTCCCCGCTTTGTCCCCGCTGTGACCCGCTGTGTCCCGCTGTGTCCCGCTGTGTCCCGCTATGTACCCCACTGTGTCCCGTTGTGTCCCCAGCTA
>NW_012306494.1:0-2723 GCF_000151885.1 Dipodomys ordii
AAAGGGGCCCCTCCTGTTGTACTGTTATCTTTATATTAGAAAACGGGAGGTGGTCGGCGTCCTTTGGCTTCTCATCAAATAGGCTATATAGTGTGGTTTCCTCAGCATAGTCCAGGTTTTAGTCAATCAATATGATCTCAATTGTGACCGCAACGGCTATGTCGGATGAGTCTTTATCCATAGTTTGGTGTATTATGACGGTAGCATATCTGTTACTCGTATGCGCTATCACCCCCGGGGGTGGATTTCACGCCCCCCCCCCCGCTTCGGGCTTCCCTGGAGTCCTGCTCATAATTATCTCTTTAATATCTCTTTATCTTCCAGCCCGTGCTTCCTGACCGGATGGTGATATCTGAAGCACTCAGCGGCAACCAGACAGCCAGAGGGGAACGCGAGCCATCCATGCAGGTGGCGTAACCATCCATCCTCACCCCCCCCACCGACGCAGGCGATTACTCGACCACGACCACGACCTCCGACCCCCCCCCCGCACCAAAATCCACAACCCTACCCTCGGAACAAAATAAAACAAATTTGCTTGAATCTCACGCTGCCTTTTGTTTGTAATTGACGCAATAGGCGAAGGGGAGGGATCTCATTTCTGGTGCCTGACGGTGGGGGAGGGGTGAGGGGGCGGGGGAATTGGAGAGGAGAGAAGAGGGGGCAGAGGGCATCTCAGTGTATCTGTGTGTGTGCGTGCGTGCATCTTTGAGGAAACTCAAAGATCGGACGCGACAGAGCATGTATGTAGTCCAGCCGGACCAATTCACCACGTCTCTGTCTCTTGTCTCTCTGTTTCTGTTTCTCTATTTCTCTCTCTGTGTCTCTCTTTGTCTCTGTCTGTCTGTCTGTCTGTCTGTCTGTCTGTCTCTCTCTCTCTCTCTCTCTCTCGTTTGAAATCTCTCTCCCGCCCGCCCGCCCGCCCGCACTCCCTCCCTCCTTTTCCTCTGGACTTGCCAGTCAATCCTGGGGCTTGAGCTACTGTACTGGCGCTCCAACACACAACGGTCCCACTCCGAGCCTGCCTGCCTGCCTGCCTGCCTATGCATGGGCCCCATACTCCAACGAGGCACATCATCATCCCCACCCCACCCCTTCTCTGAAAAGAAGGCAGTCTCTCTCGGGGCCAGCCAGCCTGGGCCGGTTTTCTCAGTCAGTCAGTGCGTGGTTTGTTTGTTCTTTTTTTTCCCCCATGCATTTCATGAGAGAAAACTGCAATTCACAAAACCACCACTAGATGGCGCGCGTTCGCCGTCGACAAGGTGGATGGGGCGGCGGGAGGGGCAAAACACGGGTCGGGTCAGTCACTCACTCAGTCAGTCAGTCCTCACCTACCCGGCAGTGGGGAGTGAGAGTTCTGACATACACATACATATAGGTTGTTATGATTCATTATTATCATCATTTGCTTTTCCTTTTTCCTTTTAAAGGCCAGTCCTGCCTGGGGATGGGGCTCTGGGCCTGAGTGCACCGTCCCTGACTTTCTTTATGCTCAAGGTCACTGCTCTACCACTCGAGCCCCTTCTGGCTTGTTCTGTTTACGTGGTACTGAGGGATTGAACCCAGGGCTTCAAGCACGCTAAGACACATTCCCAGCCCAGTCCACCTCTGGGATTTATTTTTTTTTTTTCCTGTCACCGCACCATAATGAGTCTGCACCGGGTTCTGCCTGCCCGGAACCAGAGGTACAGTACTGTCCTCTGGGAGCTCGTGCTCTTGCATGACACGGTTCTAATTCAGCCCCGAGGAAATCTTCACTAGGGCATTTCCCCCCAACTCCACCTCCACTTCTGGCGTTTTCGGTGACCCATCGAGATTGAAGAGTCTCAAATGGACTTTCCTGCCCTGGCTGCCTATGAACCACTATCCTCAGGTCTCAGCCTCCTGGCTCAGCACCTCAGACGGATGGATGATGGGCAGTGAGCCACTGCTGCCACCGGCACCACCGGGCCGGTGAGCCTTTGCCTGGGTTTTTTTTTTTTCTCTTTACCGACCGGCCGAAAGGTTTTGTGCCCTACCTGTCTTATTGGATAAGTTTGCTCTGTTTTCGGTCTTCTTTTTGTCCCCATGGATATCCTTCTTTCCCAAGGAAAAGGGGCCTCGCCTCGGCTCGGCTCGGCTCGGGGAGAGAGTAAATTCCCGAGGCCAGACAATCCATAGGAGGAACTTTCTGCCAGAGTGTGGTGCGGTGTGGTGCGGTGTGGTGTGGTGTGGTGTGGTGTGGTGTGGTGTGGTGTGGTGTGGTGTGGCAGCTCAGATATCACAAGGAATGCCATCTTGTGTGCAGGGTACCCGGGGAGGGGAACTGCGGGGTGGGGGTGAGCAGAGGCATTTTCTCCTTCCGGAAACCAGATGATGATTGAATAAAATTAGCCATCCATCCTTGAGACATTCTCAAGGAGGTGGGCTGGGAATGTGTCTGGGTGGTAGACAGCTTCCCCTACAAACTCGGGCCTAAATGGCGTTGGCCGCGGAGGCGGCCGGTGGCATCCATCTTGTTCACAGACCGAGTGTCCACGTTCAAAATGAGAGTCTTTCCTGGGACGCTGGTTCCTGCTCCCTCCTTCCTTCTTCCAAGCAGAGTAAGCAGAGCCCCGCTGGGACTGACTGAAATACGGTTCTTCCTGGAGTCCACAAGGAAAAGCAAGACAGAGGGGAGGGGAGGGGGGGGAGAGGGGGGAACATAGAGACAGACAGGAGGCAGAGAGACAGAGACAGAGTGA
>NW_012306495.1:0-2723 GCF_000151885.1 Dipodomys ordii
CAGCGGGACACAGCGTCGATACAGCGGGGACAGAGTGGGCCACAGCGGGACACAGCAGGAACAAAGCAGTGGACACAGCAGGACACAGCAGGGGCCACAGCGGGACACAGCCGGGGACACAGGGAGGACAGAGCGGGACACAGCGGGGACACAGCGGGGACTCAGCTGGGGACACAGCGGGAAACAAAGCGGGACACCACGGGACACAGCGGGGGACACAGCGAGAACACAGCGGGATACAGCGGGGGACACAGCGAGGACACACCGGGGGACACACCGGGGGACACAGCGGGACACAGCGGGGGACACAGCGGGACACAGCGGGGGACACAGCGAGGACACAGCGGGATACAGCGGGGGACACAGCGATGACACAGCGGGGGACACACAGGGGGACACAGCGGAACACAGCTGGGAACACAGCAAGGACTCAGCGGAACACAGCGTGGGACACAGTGAGGACACAGGGGGACACAGCGGGACACAGAGGGACACAGCAGGAACAAAGCAGTAGACACAGCGGGACACAGCAGGGGACACAGCGGGACACAGCGGGGGACACAGGGAGGACAGAGCGGGACAAGGCGGGGACACAGCGGGAACTCAGCGGGGGACATAGCGGGGGACAAAGCGGGACACCACGGGACACAGCGGGACACAGCGGGGACAAGGGGGAGACAGAGCGGGACACAGCGAGGACACAGCGGGACACAGCAGGACACAGCGGGGGACACAGCGAGGACATAGCGGGACACAGCGCGGGACACAGCGAGGACACAGCGGGGGACACAGCGGGGGACACTGCGGGACACAGCAGGGAACACAGCGAGGACACAGCGGGACCCAGCAGGACACAGCTTCGATACAGCGGGGATACAGCGTTACACAGTGTGGTACACATCTGTGGACACAAGGGGACACAGTGTGGGCACAGCGGACACAGCGGGACAGAGTGGGACAAAGCAAGGACAAATCGTGAGACACATCGAGGGACAGAGCGGGAGACAGTGGGGAACACAGCGAGGACACAGCAGGGCACAGCGGGACACAGCAGGGACACAGCGGGACACAGCGGGACACAGCGGGACACAGCGGGGGACACAGCGGGACACAGCTGGGGACGCAACGAGGACACAGCGGGACAAAGCGGGACAAAGCAAGGGACACAGCGGTGAAACAGCTGGACACAACGGAGTACATAGCGGGACACAGCACGCACACAGGGGGACACAGCGGGACACAGCGGGACACAGCAGGGACAGAGCGGGACAGAGCGGGACACAGTGGGACTCAGCGGGGGACCCAGCGGGACCCAGCGGGGGACCCAGTGAGGACACAGCGGGACACAGCTGGGGACACAGCGAGGACACAGCGGGGGACACAGCGGGGGACACAGCGGGACACAGCGTGGAACAGCATAGATACAGCGGGGACACAGGGTTACACAGCGTGGTACACAGCTGTGGATACAACGGGACACAGTGTGGGCACAGCGGGACACAGCGGGACCCAGCGGGACACAGCGTCGATACAGCGGGGACAGAGTGGGCCACAGCGGGGTACACAGCTGGGGACACAACGGGGCACATCGGGGGACACAGCAAGTACTCAGCGGAACACAGCGTGGGACACAGTGAGGACACAGGGGGACACAGCGGGACACAGCAGGAACACAGCAGTAGACACAGCGGGACACAGCAGGGGACACAGCGGGACACAGCGGGGGACACAGGGAGGACAGAGCGGGACACAGCGGGGACACAGCGGGGACTCAGCCGGGGACACAGCGGGGGACAAAGCGGGACACAGCGGGACACAGCGTCGATACAGCGGGGACACAGCGGGACACAGCGGGGTACACAGCTGGGGACACAACGGAACACAGCGGGGGACACATCGAGGACACAGCAGGACACATCAGGGACACAGCGGGGACACTGCGGGAACATAGCAGGACACAGCGGGGTAAACAGCGGGACACAGTGGGACACAGCTTGGGACACAGCGGGGACATAGCGGGACACAGCGGGGGACACAGCGAGGACACAGTGGGACACAGCGTGGGACAAAGTGGGAGGCAGCGGGGCACACAGCGAGGACACAGCAGGACACCGAGGGGACTCAGCGGGGGACACAGCTGGGGACAAAGCAGGACACCATGGGACACAGTGTGACACAGCGGGACACAGCGGGGACACTGCGGGGACACAGCGGGACAAAGCGGGGGACACAGCCTGACACAACGAAGTACACAGCGGGACACAGCGGGCACAAAGCGGGGACACAGCGGGACACAGCAGGACACAGCAGGGACAGAGCGGGACACAGCGGGACACAGCGGGGGACCCAGCGAGGACACGGCGGGACACAGCGGGGACACAGCGAGGACACAGCGGGGACTCAGCGGGGTCACAGCGGGATACAGCGGGACACAGAGTGACACAGCGGGACACAGCAGAGGACACAGCGGGACACAGCGGAGGACAGAGCGACGACACAGCAGGACACAGCGGGGACACAGGGGGACTCAGCAGGGTTACAGCGGGACACAACGGGACACAGCAGGACACAGCGTGACACAGCGGGGACACAGCGGGGGACACAGCGGGACACAACGGGACACAGCGGGGGACACAGTAGGACAGAGCGGGGGACACAGCGGGGGACAGAGGGGGACACCACGAATAACAGAGCAAGGACACAGCGGGACACAGCGGGACACA
>NW_012306496.1:0-2723 GCF_000151885.1 Dipodomys ordii
AATTGGAGCATGCGGGACTTTGCACAAGAGGTCCCATCTTTTCCACAGAGCAGTTAGATTCTGGATGTTTGAAAAGAAGATGAAGAGTAAGAACAGCCGGGGATCAAGCTGTCTTGAAGATGTACATGATCTGATTCCATGTCAAGCACATCTCGCGGGTAGAACACACTTCTATCTTAGTCATAAAAGATGACTTATTTATTACATTCAAAGGCCCTATGAGAACACATTAAATGTTATAAAGCTATGATGACACAGTTTTGTAGGTGCGAACTTGCCTCCCCCTCCGCAACACATCGGCTGGCGGTCGAAACCCCGCCCTCCCCCCTCCCCGTCGTCATGGCTACGACAGAGGAAAAGCAAATGATGATAATAATGAATCATAACAACCTATATGTATGTGTATGTCAGAACTCTCACTCCCCACTGCCGGGTAGGTGAGGACTGACTGACTGAGTGAGTGACTGACCCGACCCGTGTTTTGCCCCTCCCGCCGCCCCATCCACCTTGTCGACGGCGAACGCGCGCCATCTAGTGGTGGTTTTGTGAATTGCAGTTTTCTCTCATGAAATGCATGGGGGAAAAAAAAGAACAAACAAACCACGCACTGACTGACTGAGAAAACCGGCCCAGGCTGGCTGGCCCCGAGAGGGACTGTCTTCTTTTCAGAGAATGGGTGGGGTGGGGATGATGATGTGCCTCGTTGGAGTATGGGGCCCATGCATAGGCAGGCAGGCAGGCAGGCAGGCTCGGAGTGGGACCGTTGTGTGTTGGAGCGCCATTATAGTAGCTCAAGCCCCAGGATTGACTGGCAAGTCGAGAGGAAAAGGAGGGAGGGAGTGCGGGCGGGCGGGCGGGCGGGAGAGAGAATTCAAACGAGAGAGAGAGAGAGAGAGAGACAGACAGACAGACAGACAGACAGACAGACAGACAGACAGACAGAGACAAAGAGAGACACAGAGAGAGAAATAGAGAAACAAAAACAGAGAGACAAGAGACAGAGACGTGGTGAATTGGTCCGGCCGGACTACATACATGCTCTGTCGCGTCCGAACTTTGAGTTTCCTCAAAGATGCACGCACGCACACACACAGATACACTGAGATGCCCTCTGCCCCCTCTTCTCTCCTCTCCAATTCCCCGCCCCCTCCCCCCTCCCCCACCGTCAGGCACCAGAAATGAGATCCCTCCCCTTCGCCTATTGCGTCAATTACAAACAAAAGGCAGCGTGAGATTCAAGCAAATTTGTTTTATTTTGTTCCCAGGGTAGGGTTGTGGATTTTGGTGCGGGGGGGGGGGGTCGGAGGTCGTGGTCGTGGTCGAGTAATCGCCTGCGGGGGGGGTGAGGATGGACGGTTACGCCACCTGCATGGATGGCTCGCGTTCCCCTCTGGCTGTCTGGTTGCCGCTGAGTGCTTCAGATATCACCATCCGGTCAGGAAGCAGGGGCTGGAAGAAAAAGAGATATTAAAGAGATAATTAGGAGCAGGACTCCGGGGAAGCCCGAAGACGGGGGGGCGGGGCAGGGATAGAATTGTGGAGAGGAGGGGAGATGGATCTATTCAGGGAACGAGCGACTCCTCCCCCTCCCCCTCCCCCTCCGCAACACGTCGGCTGGCGGTCGAAACCCCGCCCTCCCCCCTCCCCGTCGTCATGGCTACGACAGAGGAAAAGCAAATGATGATAATAATGAATCATAACAACCTATATGTATGTGTATGTCAGAACTCTCACTCCCCACTGCCGAGTAGGTGAGGACTGACTGACTGAGTGAGTGACTGACCCGACCCGTGTTTTGCCCCTCCCGCGGCCCCATCCACCTTGTCGACGGCGAACGCACCCCATCTAGCGGTGGTTTTGTGAATTGCAGTTTTCTCTCATGAAATGCATGGGGGAAAAAAAAGAACAAACAAACCACGCACTGACTGACTGAGAAAACCGGCCTAGGCTGGCTGGCCCCGAGAGAGACTGCCTTCTTTTCAGAGAAGGGGTGGGGTGGGGATGATGATGTGCCTCGTTGGAGTATGGGGCCCATGCATAGGCAGGCAGGCAGGCTCGGAGTGGGACCGTTGTGTGTTGGAGCGCCAGTACAGTAGCTCAAGCCCCAGGATTGACTGGCAAGTCGAGAGGAAAAGGAGGGAGGGAGTGCGGGCGGGCGGGCGGGCGGGAGAGAGAATTCAAACGAAAGAGAGAGAGAGAGACAGACAGACAGACAGATAGACAGACAGACAGAGACAAAGACAGACACAGAGAGAGAAATAGAGAAACAGAAACAGAGAGACAAGAGACAGAGACGTGGTGAATTGGTCCGGCTGGACTACATACATGCTCTGTCACGTCCGATCTTTGAGTTTCCTCAAAGATGCACGCACGCACACACACAGATACACTGAGATGCCCTCTGCTCCCTCTTCTCTCCTCTCCAATTCCCCCGCCCCTTCCCCCCTCCCCCCCCCCGTCAGGCACCAGAAATGAGATCCCTCCCCTTCGCCTATTGCGTCAATTACAAACAAAGGCAGGGTGAGATTCAAGCAAATTTGTTTTATTTTGTTCCGAGGGTAGGGTTGTGGATTTTGGTGCGGGGGGGGGGGTCGGAGGTCGTGGTCGTGGTCGAGTAATCGCCCGAGGGGGGGGGGTTAGGATGGACGGTTACGCCACCTGCATGGATGGCTCGCGTTCCCCTCTGGCTGTCTGGTTGCCGCTGAGTGCTTCAGATATCACCA
>NW_012306497.1:0-1375 GCF_000151885.1 Dipodomys ordii
TCAGCAAATTTTAAAAAAATAGTGAGAAAAAAGCCAATCTAAATACATCTATGAGACATCTAAGGCTAACTATATATCGTAAAATGTAAAAGAATAATTTAAATAATGTACAAAGGGTAATAACAATTTGTAAAAGGCAAGAAATGGATAAACATTGAAAGTCTAAAAGACAGAATAAAACAGAACAAAATTTAAAACAAAAACAAAAAAATCCGATATGTTCAGCCAAGTATTTTTCTCTGCAGTGAAAACATTTTTCAATTAAATAAAATACACATATTTTAAGTAAACCAAATCTGAGGAGCATTTATCACCAGCCAATATGCACACGAAAATATAAAGGCATTTCTTATGCTGATGGCAAAATAATACCATCTGGAATTCTGACTCAGCAAGAAGTGAAGAATTCTGGTAATGATAAACATGTGGGTAAATATAGCATATATTTATATTTCATCTTTTGAAATCTCTAAATCAAAAAAGCAAACCCAAATATACAATAAGATTTAGAACATGCATAGAAGTGTCATATATGGCATGTAATTGCAAAGGGCTAACTTAGGTCAGGCTATTCTGTTATAAATTCTCATATTGCACATGTACAGTCTTTACATTAATACAAAAAAATGAGCACTTGAAAGTGAATACCTCATAAATATGTTAGAAACAATAGCAAGAAAGAAAAAAACATTTGAATACATATCTTAGGGTTCATTTCCCTAACATCAACTTACCTGACCGTTTCTGCTTGTCTCAGACATATACTAGTTATTGCAAATAAGGGAAACCATGGGACCTATGTTTCTTTGGGCCTGGCTTACTTCACTTAATATAATTTTTCCAAGTCTTTCCATTTCCTAACAAATGGGGCAATGTCATTCTTTCTGATGGAGGCATAGAATTCCATTGTGTATATATACCACATTTTCTTGATCCATTCATCTACTGAGGGGCATCTGGGTTGGTTCCATATCTTAGCTATGGTAAATAAGGCTGCAATAAACATAGTTGTGCTGGTAGCTTTAGTATGGTCTTGTTTTCACTGTATTTGATGTAGGTATGATTTGTGGAGGAGTAGGTAGACCCATTGCAACAATCAGATGTAACATACTAAGGTATGTCGAGAAATGAATTTTACAACTTTGGCGCAAGGATGGGAGGGTGGGGAGGGGAAAGATGGGAAGGGATAGTAAGGGGAAACAAAGGAGGAGGCTACAATGCTTGATAAGAAATGTACTCAGTATCTTGTCCATGTAATTGTAACCCCTCTGTTGGTAATTTCACAATAAAAAAGAAAAATAAATAAATAGAAGTGCCTAATAGGAGAAAAAAAATTTTATTGTGAAAATACTGTACAGAGGAGTTAAAATTACAT
>NW_012306498.1:0-2722 GCF_000151885.1 Dipodomys ordii
CACAGCGAGGACACATTGGGACACAGAAGGGACACAGCGGGGACACAGCGGGGACTCAGCGGTGGACAGAGAAGGGGACAAAGCGGGACACCACAGAACACAGCGGGACACAGAGGTAAACAGCGGTGACCCTGCGGGGACACAGCGGGACACAGAGGGAGCACAGCGGGACACAGCGGGACAGAGCCGGGGACACAGCGGGACACAGTGGGGGACAGAGCGTGGGACACAGTGAGACACAGCAGGGACAAAGCTGGACACAGCGGGGTACACAGAGGTACACAACGGGGATACAGCAGGTAAACAGCGTGACACAGCGGGACACAGCGGGGGACACAGTGGGACACAGCGGAGGACACAGCAAGGACACAGCGGGACACAGCGGGGGACACAGCGGGGGACACAGCAGGACACAGCGGGAGACACAGGGGGGACACAGCGGGACACTGCAGGACACAACGGGGAAAAACAGCGGGGGACACAGCGGGACTCAGCGGGACACAGCGGGGGACACAGCGAGGACATATTGGGACATTGCGGGGACACTTGGAGACTCAGCGGGAGACACAGCAGTACACAGCGGGACCCAGCAGGACACAGCAGGGGACACAGCGGGACACAGCGGGGGACACAGTGGGACACAGCGGGACACAGCGGGGGACACAGAGGGGTACACAGCGGGACACAGCAGGGGATACAGCGGGACACAGAGGGGGACACAGCCGGACACAGCGGGGGACACAGGGGGGACACAGCGGGACACAGCGGGGGACAAAGCGAGGACACATTTGGACACAGCGGGGACACAGCGGGACTCAGTGTAGGACACAGCGGGACACAGCAGGACACAGCAGGGGACACAGAAATGTAAACAGCGGGGGATAGCGGAGACAGAGAGGGGACACAGCGAGACACAGCGGTGACACAGCCTGACACAACAGAGTACACAGCGGGACACAGCGGGCACAAAGCGGGGACACAGCGGGACATAGCGAGACACAGCAGGCACAGAGCGGCACACAGTGGGACACAGCGGGACACAGCCAGGGAGACAGCGGGACACAGCGGGGGACACATTGAGGACACAGCGGGCCACAGCAAGGACACAGCGGGCGACACAGCGGGGGACACAGCGGGACACAGCGGGGAACAAAGCGAGGACCCAGCGGGACACAGCGGGACACAGCGTGGATACAGCGGGGACACAGCGTTACACAGCATGGTACACAGCTGTGGACACAACGGGACACAGTGGAGGCACAGCGGGACACATCGGGACACAGTGGGACACAGCGGGGACAAAGCGTGAGACACAGCGGGGGACAGAGCGGGAGACAGAGGGGGACACAGCGAGGACACAGCGGGACACAGCGGTGACAAAGCGGGCGACACAGCTGGACACAGCGGGGGACACAGCGGGGGACACAGCGGGACACAGCGGGGGACACAGGGGGGACACAGCGGGACACAGCGAGGACACATTGGTACACAGCGGGGACACAGCGGGACTCAGCGGGGGACACAGCAGTAAACAGCAGAACACAGCAGGACACAGCAGGGGAAACAGAGGGGTACACAGCGGGACACAGCAGGGAACACAGCGAGGACACAGTGGGACACAGCGGGGACACAGCAGTAGACTCAGCGGGACATAGCGGGGACTCAGCGGGGGACAGAGCGGGGGACAAAGCGGGACACCACGGAACACAGGCGGGACACAGAGGTAAACAGCGGTGACCCTGCGAGGACACAGAGGGACACAGCGGGGCACACAGCGGGACACAGCGGGACAGAGCGGGGGACACAGCGGGACACAGTGGGGGAAAGAGCGTGGGACACAGCGAAACACAGCAGGGACAAAGCTGGACACAGCGGGGTACACAGAGGTACACAACGGGGATACAGCAGGGAAACAGCGGGACAAGCGGGACACAGTGGGGGACACAGCGGGACACATCGGGGGACACAGCGAGGACACAGCGGGACACAGCGGAGGACACAGCAAGGACACAGCGGGACAGAGCGGGGGCACAGCGGGACACAGCGGGGGACACAGCGGGACACAGCGGGGGAGTCACCGAGGACACAGCGGGACGCAGCGGGACAAAGCGGGGGACACAGCGGTGATACAGCTGGACACAACGGAGTACATAGCGGGACACAGCGCGCACACAGGGGGACACAGCGGGACACAGCGGGACACAGCAGGGACAGAGCAGGACACAGCAGAACACAGTGGGACACAGCGGGGGACACAGCGAGACCCAGCGGGGGACCAGCTAGGACAAAGTGGGACACAGCTGGGGACACAGCGAGGACACAGCAGGGTACACAGCGGGACACAGCGAGGAACAGCGTAGATACAGCGGGGACACAGTGTTACACAGCGTGGTACCCAGCTGTGGACACAACGGGACACAGTGTGGGCACAGCGGGACACAGTGGGACACAGCGGGGACAAAGCGTGAGACACAGCGGGGGACAGAGTGGGAGACAGCGGGGGACACAGCGGGGGACACAGCGGGACACAGCGGGGAACACTGCGAGGACACAGCGGGACCCAGCGGGACACAGCGTCGATACAGCGGGGATACAGCGTTACACAGCGTGGTACACAGCTGTGGACACAACGGGACACAGTGGGGGCACAGCGGGACACAGCGGGACACAGTTGGACACAGCGGGGAGAAAGCGTGAGACACAGCGGGGGACAGAGCGGGAG
>NW_012306499.1:0-2722 GCF_000151885.1 Dipodomys ordii
CAGTGGCACACAGAGGGTGACACAGCTGGTCTTATCTGGTGAGGCACCGAGGACACAGCGGGACACAGCGGGACAAAGCGGGGGACACAGCGGTGTAAACAGCTGGACACAACGGAGTACATAGCGGGACACAGCACGCACACAGGGGGACACAGCGGGACACAGCGGGACACAGCAGGGACAGAGCGGGACACAGCGGAACACAGTGGTACACAGCGGGGGACACAGCGGGACCCAGCGGGGGACCCAGCTAGGACAAAGTGGGACACAGCTGGGGACACAGCGAGGACACAGCGGGGGACACAGCGGGACACAGCGAGGAACAGCGTAGATACAGCGGGGACACAGCGTTACACAGCGTGGTACACAGCTGTGGACACAACGGGACACAGTGTGGGCACAGCGGGACACAGCGGGTCACAGTGGGACACAGCGGGGACAAAGCGTGAGACACAGCGGGGGACAGAGTGGGAGACAGCGGGGGACACAGCGGGGACACAGCGGGGACTCAGAGGGGTCACAGCGGGATACACAGTTGTGGACACAACGGGACACAGTGTGGGCACAGCGGGACACAGCGGGACAGAGTGGGACACAGAAGGGATAAAGCGTGAGACACAGCGGGGGACAGAGCGGGAGACAGCGGGGGACACAGCGAGGACACAGCGGGACACAGCGGGACACAGCGGGGGACACAGCTAGGACACAGCGGGACACAGCGGGACACAGTGGGGACACAAAGGGGACTCAGCGGGGGAAACAGCGGGGGAAAAAGCGGGACACCATGGGACACAGTGTGACACAGCAGGACACAGAGGGAACACTGCGTCGACACAGCGGGACAAAGCGGGGGACACAGCGGGACACAGCGGGACACAGCGGGGGACACAGCGGGGGACAGTGGAGACAAAGAGAGGACACAGCGGGACACAGCAGTGACACAGCTGGACACAACGGAGTACACAGCGGGACACAGCGGGCACAAAGCGGGGACAGAGCGGGACACAGCTGGACACAGCGGGACATAGCGGGGGACACAGCGGGACACAGAGGGGGACACAGTGAGGACACAGTGAGGACACAGTGGGACACAGCAGGGTACACAGCGGTGGACACAGCGGGTCACAGCGAGGAACAGCGTAGATACAGCGGGGACACAGCGTTACACAGCGTGGTACACAGCTGTGGACACAACGGGACACAGTGGGGGCACAGCCGGACACAGCGGGACACAGTGGGACACAGCGGGGACAAAGCGTGAGACACAGCGCGGGACAGAGTGGGAGACAGCAGGGTACACAGCGGGGACTAAGGGGGGTCACAGCCGGATACAGCGGGACACAGAGTGACACAGCGGGACACAGCAGAGGACACAGCGGGACACAGCGGAGGACAGAGCGACGACACAACAGGACGCAGCGGGGACACAGGGGGACTCAGCAGGGTTACAGCGGGACACAACGGGACACAGCAGGACACAGCGTGACACAGCTGGGACACAGCAGGGACACAGCAGGGACACAGTGGGGGACACAGCGGGACAAAACGGGACACAGCAGGGGACACAGTAGGACAGAGCAGGGGACACAGTGGGGGACAGAGGGGGACACCACGAATAACAGAGCAAGGACCCAGCGGGACACAGCCTTGATACAGCGGGATTCACAGCGTTACACAGCGGGTTACACAGCTGGGGACACAAAGGGACACAGTGGTGGACACAGCGGGACACAGCAGGACAGAGTGGGACACAGACGGGATAAAGCGTGAGACACAGCGGGGGACAGAGCGGGAGACAGCGGGGGACAGAGCGAGGACACAGAGGGTCACAGCGGGGACACAGCGGGGACTCAGCTGGGGACACAGCGGGGGACAAAGCGGGACACCACTGACACAGCGGGACACAGCGCAAATCAGCGGTGACCCTGCGGGGACACAGCGGGACACAGCGGGACAGAGTGGGGGACACAGCGGGACACAGCGGGGGACAGAGCGTGAGACACAGCGAGACACATCAGAGACAAAGCTATACACAGCGGGGTACATAGAGGGACACAGCGGGGAAACAGCGGGGGACACAGCGGGACACAGCGGGGAACACAGCGAGGACACAGCGGGACACAGCGGGACACAGCGTCGATACAGCGAGGACACAGTGGGACACAGCGGGGTACACAGCTGGGGACACAACGGGACACAGCGGGGGACACATTGAGGACACAGCAGGACACAGCGCGGGACACAGGGGGGACACAGCGGGACACAGCGGGGGACACAGCGAGTACACATTTGGACAGAGCGGGGACACAGCGGGACTCAGCGGGGGACACAGCAGTACACATCGGGACACAGCGGGACACAGCGGGGGACACAGAGGGGTACACAGCGGGACACAGCGGAACACAGCGATACACAGTAGGGACACAGCAGGGGACACAGCGGGACACAGAGGGGGACACAGCGGGACACAGCGGGGGACACAGCTTGGGACACAGCACAGCGGGACACAGTGGGGGACACAGGGGGGACAAAGCGGGACACAGCGGGGGACACAGCGGGACACAGCGGGACACAGCGGGGACACAGCAGGGACACAGCAGTGGACACAGAGGGACAGAGCAGGGGACACAGCAGGAGACACAGAGGGACACAGCAAGACACAGCGATGGACACATGGGGGACACAGCGGGACACAGGGGGGACACAGTGAAGACACATGGGG
>NW_012306500.1:0-2722 GCF_000151885.1 Dipodomys ordii
GGACCTCTAAAACTGCTTTCTATGCGAGAGCTTAATCAGATTCCAGCTTCTCCTCCGCCATCTCGTCCTCTCTTCTTCTTCTTCTCCTTCTCCTTCTTCTTCTTCTTCATCTTCATCTTCTTCTTCTTCTTCTTCTTCTTCTTCTTCTTCTTCTTCTTCTTCTTCTTCTACTTCTTCTTCTTCTTCTTCTTCTTCTTCTTCTTCTTCTTCTTCTTCTTCTTCTTCTTCTTCTTCTACTTCTTCTTCTTCGTCTTCGTCTTCGTCTTCTTCTTCTTCTTCTTCTTCTTCTTCTTCTTCTTCTTCTTCTTCTTCTTCTTCTTCTTCTTCTTCTTCTTCTTCTTAATCATCTTCTTCTTCTTCTTTTTCTTCTTCGTCTTCTTCTTCTATTCCTGCTTTTCCTTCTCCTTCTCCTTCTGCTGCTTCTCTTTCTGCTTCTGCTTCTCCTTCAGCTTCTGCTTCTGCTTCAATTTCTCCTTCTTCTGCTTCTCATTCTGCTTCTGCTTCTTCTGTTTCTTCTTCTTCTGCTTCTCCTTCTTCTGCTCCTTCTGCTTCTCCTTCTGCTTCTCCTTCGGCTTCTCTTTCTGCTTATCCTTCTGCTTCTCCTACTCGTACTCC
This sequence comes from Dipodomys ordii, assembly GCF_000151885.1. Classification (NCBI taxonomy): domain Eukaryota; kingdom Metazoa; phylum Chordata; class Mammalia; order Rodentia; family Heteromyidae; genus Dipodomys; species Dipodomys ordii. The sequence continues at coordinate 616 of NW_012306500.1, forward strand.
TTCTCTTTCTCCTTCGACTTCTCCTTCTTCTGCTTCTCATTCTGCTTCTGCTTCAACTTCTTCATCTGCTTCTCCTTCCGTATCTCCTTCTGCTTCTGCTTCTCCTTCTTTCGCTTCTCCTACTTCTGCTTCTCCTTATGCTTCTCCTGCTTCTCTTTCTGCTTTTCCTTCTGTTTCTGCTTCTCCTTCTGCTTCTGCTTCTTCTCCTTCTTCTGTTTCTTCTGCTTCTGCTTCTCCTGCTACTGCTTCTGCTGCTTCTCGTTCTGCTTCTCTTTCTGCTTCTCCTTCTCCTTCTTCTGCTTCTCCTTCTGCTTCGGCTTATCCTTCTGCTTCTGCTTCTGCTTCAATTTCTTCTTTCTGCTTCTCATTCTGCTTCTGCGTCTTCTGTTTCTTCTGCTTCTCCTGCTTCTGCTTCTCCTGCTTCTCCTACTTCTCGTGCTGCTTCTCCTTTCTGCGTCTCTTTCTGCTTCTGCTTATCCTTTTGCTTCTCCTACTCCTACTCTTTCTCTTTCGCCTTCTCCGTCTTCTTCTTCTGCTTCTCCTGGTGCTTCTGCTTCTGCTTATTCTACTATTTCTGTTTCTTCTGCTTCTGCTTCAGATTGTGCTTCTTCTGTTTCTCCTGCTTCAGATTCTGCTTCTGCTTCTTCGGCTTCCCTGTTTCTTATGCTTCTGCTTCTCCTGTTTCTTCTGCTTCTCCTGCTTCTCTTTCTGCTTCTCCTTCTGCTTCTCTTTCTCCTTCTGCTTCTTCTTCTGCTCTTCTCCTTCTTCTGTTTCTTTTGCTTCTGTTTCTTCTGCTTCTTCTTCTTCTGTTTCTTCTGATTCTACTTCTGCTTCTCCTTCTCCTCTTTCTGCTTCTAATTCTGCTTTTTCTGATTCTCCTGTTTCTCGTTCTTCTTCTCCTTCTGTTTCTGCTTCTCTTTCTGCTTCTGCTTCTCCTTCTGCTGCTCCTTCTCCTTCTCCTTCTTCTGCTTCTCCCACTGCTTCTGCTTCTGCTTCTTTTGCTTATTTTTTTTCTTCTGCTTCTGCTTCTCCTGCTTCTGCTCCTTCTGCTTATACTGCTTCTCCTTATGCTTCTCTTTATGCTTCTTCTTATTCTTCTTTGTGTTCTTCTTCTTCTTCTTCTTCTTCTTCTTCTTCTTCTTCTTCTTCTTCTTCTTCTTCTTCTTCTTCTTCTTCTTCTTCTTCTTCTTCTTCTGTTGCTGCTTCTGCTGCTGCTGCTGCTGCTTCTTCTTCTGTTTCTTCTGCTTCTGCTTTTCCTGCTTCTTCTGCTTCTAATGCTTCTCTTTCTGCTTCTCATTCTGCTTCTGCTTCTCCTTCTGCTTCTCCTATTGCTTCTGCTGCCCTTCCTTCTCCTTCTTCTCCTACTTCTGATTCTCCTTCTGCTTCTCCTTCTTCTGCTTTTCCTGCTTCTCCTTTCTGCATCTTCTTCTGCTTCTCCTTATGCTACTTCTTCTGCTTCTGCTTCTCCTTCTTCTGCTTCTCCTTCTGTTTCTCTTTCTGCTTCTCCTTCTGCTGCTCCTACTGCTTCTTCCTCTGATTCTGCGTCTTATGCTTATTCCTTTTCTTCTGCTTCTGCTTCTCCTGCTTCTGCTTCTTCTGCTTCTACTGCTTCTCCTTATGCTTCTCCTTATTCTTCTCCTTATGCTTCTCCTTCTCCTTCTTCTTCTTCTTCTTCTTCTTCTTCTTCTTCTTCTTCTTCTTCTTCTTCTTCTTCTTCTTCTTCTTCTTCTTCTTCTTCTTCTTCTTCTTCTTCTTCTTCTTCTTCTTCTTCTTCTCTTTCTTCTGCTTCTGCTTTTCCTGCTTCTTCTGCTTCTACTGCTTCTCTTTCTGCTTATCATTCTGCTTCTGCTTCTCTTTCTGCTTCTCCTATTGCTTCTGCTGCTCTTCTTTGTCCTTCTCCTGCTTCTACTTCTTCTACTGCTTCTGCTTCTTCTGCTTCTCCTGCTTCTCCTTCTGCATCTCCTTCTGCTTGTGCTTGTCCTTATGTTTCTTCTTCTGCTTCTGCTTCTCCTTCTGCTTCTTCTGCTTCTCCTTCTGATTCTCTTTCTGCTTCTCCTTCTGTTTTTCCTTCTCCTTCTCGTTCTTCTGCTTTCCTTCTGCTTCTCCT
>NW_012306501.1:0-2722 GCF_000151885.1 Dipodomys ordii
GAAGGAGAAGAAGCAGAAGCAGGAGAAGCTGAAGCAGAAGAAAAAGAATAAGCAAAAGAAGCAGAAGCAGAAGCAGTGAGAGAAGCAGAAGAAGGAGAAGGAGCAGCAGAAGGAGAAGCAGAAGCAGAAAGAGAAGCAGAAACAGAAGGAGAACAAGAAGGAGAAGCAGGAGAATCAGAAGAAGCAGAAAGAGAAGGAGAAGAAGGAGAAGCAGAACTAGAATCAGAAGAAAAAGAAGAAGAAGAAGCAGAAGAAACAGAAGCAAAAGAAACAGAAGAAGGAGAAGAGCAGAAGCAGAAGCAGAAGGAGAAGCAGAAGGAGAAGCAGAAAGAGAAGCAGGAGAAGCAGAAGAAGCAGGAGAAGCAGAAGCAGAAGAAACAGGAGAAGCCGAAGAAGCAGAAGCAGAATCTGAAGCAGAAGGAGAAACAGAAGAAGCACAATCTGAAGAAGAAGCAGAAGAAACAGAAATAGTAGAATAAGCAGAAGCAGAAGCACCAGGAGAAGCAGAAGAACAAGAAGGAGAAGGCGAAAGAGAAGGATTAGGAGTAGGAGAAGCAAAAGGATAAGCAGAAGCAGAAAGAGACGCAGAAGGAGAAGCAGCACGAGAAGTAGGAGAAGCAGGAGAAGCAGAAGCAAGAGAAGCAGAAGAAACAGAAGACGCAGAAGCAGAATGAGAAGCAGAAGGAGAAATTGAAGCAGAAGGAGAAGGAGAAGCAGAAGGAGAAGCAGAAGAAGGAGAAGGAGAAGCAGAAAGAGAAGCAGAAAGAGAAGCACAACGAGAAGCAGGAGAAGCAGAAGCAGGAGAAGCAGAAGCAGAAGAAACATAAGAAGAAGAAGAAGAAGAAGCAGAAGGAGAAGCAGAAACAGAAGAAAAAGCAGAAATAGAAGCAGGAGCAGCAGAAGAAGCAGCAGCAGGAGAAGCAGAAGCAGAAGAAGCCGTAGAAACAGAAGCAGAACCTGAAGCATAAGGAGATACAGGAGAAGCTGAAGAAACAGAATCTGGAGAAGCAGAAGGAGAAGCAGAAGCAGAAAGAGAAGCAAAAGCAGAAGGAGAAGCTTAAGGAGAAGCAGAAGAAACAGAAGAAGCAGAGGCAGTAGCAGAAGATGTAGAAGCAGAAGGAGAAGCAGAAGAAGGAGAAGGAGATGGAGAAGCAGAAAGAGAAGCAGAAAGAGAAGCAGAAAGAGAAGCAGAAAGAGAAGCACAACGATAAGCAGGAGAAGCAGAAGCAGGAGAAGCAGTAGCAGAAGAAACATAAGAAGGAGAAGAAGCAGAAGCAGAAGGAGAAGCAGAAACAGAAGGAAAAGCAGAAATAGAAGCAGGAGCAGCAGAAGAAGCAGCAGCAGGAGAAGCAGAAGCAGAAGAAGCCGTAGAAACAGAAGCAGAACCTGAAGCATAAGGAGATATAGGAGAAGCTGAAGAAACAGAATCTGGAGAAGCAGAAGGAGAAGCAGAAGCAGAAAGAGAAGCAAAAGCAGAAGGAGAAGCATAAGGAGAAGCAGAAGAAACAGAAGAAGCAGAGGCAGTAGCAGAAGATGTAGAAGCAGATGGAGAAGCAGAAGAAGGAGCAGGAGAATGGAAAAGCAGCATGAGAAGCAGAATGAGAAGCAGAAGGAGAAGCAGGAGATGCAGAAACAGGAGTAGCAGAAGCAGAAGAAACAGGAGAAGGACAAGAAGCAGAAGCAGAAGGAGATGCAGAAACAGAAGGAGAAGCAGAAGGAGAAGGAGGGAAAGCAGAAGAAGCAGAAGCAGGAGAAGCAGAAGCATAAGAATGCGAAGAAGCAGAAGGAGAACCTGAAGCAGAAGGAGAAGCAGGAGAAGCAGAAGAAGCAGAATCTGGAGAAGAAGAAGGAGAAGCAGAAGGAGAAGCAGAAGCAGAAAGAGAATCAAAAGCAGAAGGAGAAGCAGAAGAAACAGAAGAAGTAGAAGCAGTAGCAGGTGTAGCAGAAGCAGAAGGAAAAGCAGAAAAACAGGAAGGAGAAGGAGAAACAGAAGGAGAAGTAGAAGGAGAAGCAGAAAGAGAAGCAGGTAAAGCAGAAGAAGAAGAAGCAGAAGGAGAATCAGAAGGAGAAGCAGAAGGAGGAGAAGGAGAAACAGAAACAGAAGAAGATGCAGAAGGAGAAGCAAGAGAAGCAGAAGACGCAGAAGCAGAAGGAGAAGCAGAAGAAGCAGAATCTGGAGAAGCAGAAGCAGAAAGAGAAGCAAAAGCAGAAGGAGAAGCAGAAGAAACAGAAGAAGCAGAGGCAGTATCAGAAGAAGAAGAAGATTCAGAAGCAGAAGGAGAAGCAGAAGGAAAAGCAGAAGAACTAGAAGGAGAAGGAGAAGGAGAAACAGGAGTAGAAGCAGAAAGAGAAGCAGAAGAAGGAGCAGTAGAAGGAAAAGCAGCAGGAGAAACAGAAAGAGCAGCAGAAGGAGAAGCAGGAAATGCAGAAACAGGAGAAGAACAAGCAGAAGAAACAGGAGAAGGACAAGAAGCAGAAGCAGAAGGAGAAGCAGAAAGAGAAGGAGGGGAAGCAGAAGAAGCAGAAGCAGGAGAAGCAGAAGCATAAGAATCCGAAGAAGCAGAAGCAGATCCTGAAGCAGAAGGAGAAGCAGAAGAATCAGAATCTGGAGAAGCAGAATGAGAAGCAGAAGGAGAAGCAGAAGCAGAAAGAGAATCAAAAGCAGAAGGAGAAGCAGAAGAAACAGAAGAAGTAGAAGCAGTAGCAGTTGTAGCAGAAGCAG
>NW_012306502.1:0-2722 GCF_000151885.1 Dipodomys ordii
CTCCTTCTGCTTTTGCTTCTCTTTCTGCTTCTGCTTCTCCTTCTGGTTCTCCTTCTTCTCCAGATTCTGCTTCTTCTGCTTCTCCTGCTTCTCCTTCTGCTTGAGGTTCTGCTTCTGCTTCTTCAGCTTCTTCTGCTTCTATTTCTGCTTCTCCTTCTGTTTCTGCTTCTCTTTCTGCTTCTGCTTCTTATCCTTCTTCTATTTCTTTTGATTCTGCTTCTCCTGCTTCTGCTTCTCCTGTTCTCCTTCTGTTTCTCTTTATGCTTCTCCTTCTGCTTCTCCTACTTCTGCTTCTACTTCTGCTTCTGCTTCTTCTTCGGCTTCTCCTTCTGCTGATCTTTCTGCTTCTCCTGCTGCTTTTCCTTCTCCTGCTCCTTCTTCTGCTTCTCTTTCTGCTTCTCCTTCTGTTTCTCCTACTCCTTCTCCTTCTCGTTCTTCTGCTTTTCCTTCTGCTTCTCCTTCTGCTTCTGCATCTTCTGCTTCTTCTGCTACTGCCTCTGCTTCTTCTGTTTCTTCTGCTTCCCCTTCTGCTTCTCCTTCTGCTTTTGCTTCTCTTTCTGCTTCTGCTTCTCCTTCTGCTTCTGCTTCTCCTTCTGCTTCTCCAGATTCTGCTTCTTCTGCTTCTCCTGCTTCTCCTTCTGCTACAGGTTCTGCTTCTGCTTTTCGGCTTCTTCTGCTTCTGCTTCTCCTGCTGCTGCTTCTTCTGCTTCTCCTGCTTCTCTTTCTGCTTTTCCTTCTGTTTCTGCTTCTCCTTCTCCTTCTTCTCCTTCCTATGTTTCTTCTGCTTCTGCTTCTCTTGCTTCTGCTTCTTCTGCTTCTCCTGCTTCTCCTTCTCATTCTCCTTCTCTTTCTGCTTCTGCTTATCCTTCTGATTCTCCTTCTCCTAATCCTTCTCTTTCTCCTTCTCCTTCTTCATCTTCTGCTTCTCCTGCTGCTTCTACTTCTGCTTCTTCTGCTTTTTCTGTTTCTTCTTCTTCTGCATCAGCTTCTGCTTCTTCTGCTTCTCCTTCTGCTTCTCCTTCTGCTTCTGCTCTTCTCCTTCTGCATCTTCTTTTTCTGCTTCTCCTGCTTCTTCTTCTTCTGCTTCTCCTACTTCTCCTTCTGCTTCTCCGTCTCCTTCTCCTTCTCCTTCAATTTCTCCTTCTTGTGCTTCTCATTCTGCTTCTGCTTCTCCTGCTTCTGCTTCTTCTGTTTCTCCTTCTGCTTCTCCTTCTGCTTCTCTTTCTGCTTCTTATTTTGCTTCTGCTCCTCCTACTCCTAATCCTTCTCTTTCTCCTTCTTCTTCTGCTTCTCGTTCTGCTTCTGCTTCTTCTGCTTGTTCGGTTTCTTCTGCTTCTGCTTTTCCAGCTTCTGCTGCTTCTGCTTCTCCTTCTGCTTCAGGTTCTCCTTCTGATTCTTCGGCTTCTCCTGTTTCTTCTGCTTCTGCTTCTCCTGCTACTGCTTCTTCTGCTTCTCTTTCTGCTTCTCCTTCTGGTTCTGCTTCTCCTTCTGCTCCTTCTCCTTCTTCTGTTTCTTCTTCTTCTTCTGCTTCTCCCGCTTCTGCTTCTTCTGCTTCTCCTGCTTGTCCTTCTCCTTCTGCTTCTCCTTCTTCTGCTTCTCTTTCTGCTTCTGCTTCTTCTGATTCTCCAACTTCTCCTTCTTCTTCTCCTTCTATTTCTGCTTCTCTTTCTGCTTCTGCATCTCCTTCTGCTTCACCTTCTGCTGCTCCTTCTCCTTCTTCTGTTTCTCCCTCTGCTTCTGCTTCTGCTTCTTATGCTTCTTCTTTTTCTTCTGGTTCTGCTTCTCCTGCTTCTTATGCTTCTACTGCTTCTTCTTCTGCTTCTTCTGCTTCTACTTCTCTTTCTGCTTCTGCTTCTCCTACTTGTTTTTCTGCTTCTTCTGCTGCTTTTTCTACTTCTCCTTCTGCTTCTCTTTTTGCTTCTCCTTCTGCTTCTGCTTCTTCTGTTTCTCATGCCTGAATTTCTGGTTCTATTTCTTCTGCTGCTTCTCCTTTTGCTTCTGTTTCTGCTTCTTCTCTTTCTGCTTCTCCTGCTTCTTGTCCTCCTCCTGCTTCTCTTTCTGCTTCTCATTCTGCTTCTGCTTCTCCTTCTGCTTCTGCTTCTCCTCCTTCTCCTTCTCCTACTTCTGCTTCTCTTTCAGCTTCTGCTTCTTCTGCTTCTCCTGCTTCTCCTTTTGAATCTCCTTCTGCTTGTGCTTCTCCTTATGCTTCTTCTTCTGCCTCTGCTTCTCCTTCTCCTTCTTTTGCTTCACCTTTTGCTTCTGCTTCTTCTGCTTTTCCTGCTTCTCCTTCTGCTTCTTCTTCTTCTGCTTCTCCTTCTGCATCTTCTTCTGCTTCTGCTTCTCCTTCTCCTTCTTCTGCTTCCCCTTCTGATTCTCCTTCTGCTTCTTCTTCTTCTGCTTTACCTGCTTCTCTTTCTGCTTCTCCTTCTGCTTCTCCTTCTGTTTCTCCTTCTCCTTCTTGTTCTTCTGCTTTTCCTTCTGCTTTTCCTCCTGCTTCTGCTACAACTGCTACTGCTTCTACTTCTTCTGTTTCTTCTGCTTCTCCTTCTGCTTTTGATTCTCTTTCTGCTTCTGCTTCTCCTTCTGATTCTCATTCTGCTTCTAAAGATTCTGCTTCTTCTGCTTCTCCTGCTTCTCCTTCTGCTTCAGGTTCTACTTCTGCTTCTTCGGATTCTTATGCTTCTGCTTCTCCTGCTTCTTCTGCTTCCCCTCCTTCTCTTTC
>NW_012306503.1:0-2722 GCF_000151885.1 Dipodomys ordii
CCTACTCGTATCCTCTCTTTCTCCTCTCCTCTTCTCTCTGCTTTCTGCTCTCTCTCTGCTCTCTCTTTTCTACTTTTTCTGTTTCTCTGCTTCAGCTCTGCTTCTTCTGCTTCTCGTCTGCTTCTGTTTCTCCTTCTGCTTCTTCTCTTCTCCTTCTTCTGTTTCTTCTGCTTCTGCTTCTCCTGCTTCTCCTTATTCTGCTTCTCCTACTTCTCCTTCTGCTTCTCCGTCTCATTCTCCTTCTCCTTCAATTTCTTCTTCTTGTGCTTCTCATTCTGCTTCTGCTTCTGCTTCTTCTGTTTCTCCTTCTGCTTCTCCTTCTGCTTCTCTTTCTGCTTCTAATTCTGCTTCTGCTCCTCCTACTCCTAATCCTTCTCTTTCTCCTTCTTATTCTTCTGCTTCTGCTTTTTCTGTATCTTCTGCTTCTGCTTTTCCAGCTTCTGCTGCTTCTTCTTGTCCTTCTGCTTCAGGTTCTCCTTCTGCTTCGTGGGCTTTTTCTGTTTCTTCTGCTTAGCTTCTCCTGCAACTGCTTCTTCTGCTTCTGTTTCTATTTCTGCTTCTCCTTCTGCTTCTGCTTCTCCTTCTGCTCCTTCTCCTTCTTCTGTTTCTTCTTCTTCTTCTTCTGCTTCTCCCGCTTCTGCTTCTTCTGCTTCTCCTGATTGTCCTTCTGCTTCTGCTTCTCCTTCTCCCTCTTTTGCTTCTCTTTCTGCTTCTGATTCTTCTGATTCTCCAACTTCTCCTTCTGTTTCCGCTTCTCTTTCTGCTTCTGCATCTCATTCTGCTTCACCTTCTGCTGCTCCTTCTCCTTCTTCTGTTTCTCCCTCTGCTTCTATTTCTGCTTCTTATGCTTCTTCTTTTTCTTCTGCTTCTGCTTCTTCTGCTTCTGCTTCTTATGCTTCTACTGCTTCTTCTTCTGGTTCTGCCTCTTCAGCTTCTAATTCTCTTTCTGCTTCTGCTTCTCCTGCTTGTTTTTCTGCTTCTTCTGCTGCTTCTCCTTCTGCTGCTTCTTTTACTACTCCTTGTGCTTCTCTTTTTGCTTCTCCTTCTGCTTCTGTTTCTGCTTCTTCTGTTTCTCCTGCCTGAATTTCTGGTTCTACTTCTTCTGCTGCTTCTCCTTCTGCTTCTGCTTCTCCTTCTGCTAATGTTTCTGCTTCTTCTCTTTCGGCTTCTCCTGCTTGTGCTTCTTGTCCTTCTCCTGCTTCTCTTTCTGCTTCTCATTCTGCTTCTGCTTCTCCTTCTGCTTCTCCTCCTTCTCCTTCTCCTATTTCTGCTTTTCTTTCAGCTTCTGATTCTTCTGCTTCTCCTGCTTCTCCTTCTGCATCTCCTTCTGCTTGTGCTTGTCCTTATGCTTCTGCTTCGCTTCTCCTTCTCCTTCTTTTGCTTCTCCTTTTGCTTCTCCTTCTTCCGCTTTTCCAGCTTCTCCTCCCGCTTCTGCTTCTTCTGCTTTCCCTCCTTCTCTTCCTTCTTCTCCTTCTGTTTCTGCTTCTCCTTCTGCTTCTGCTTCTTGTCCTTCTCCTGTTTCTTCTGCTTCTGCTTCTCAAGTTTCTGCATCTCCTGCTTCTCCTTCTGCTGCTCTTTCTGCTTCTCCTGCTGCTTTTCCTTCTCCTGCTCCTTCTTCTGCTTCTCTTTCTGCTTCTCCTTCTGTTTCTCCTACTCCTTCTCCTTCTCGTTCTTCTGCTTTTCCTTCTGCTTCTCCTTTTGCTTCTGAATCTTCTGTTTCTTCTGCTACTGCCTCTGCTTCTTCTGTTTCTTCTGCTTCCCCTCTTGCTTCTCCTTCTGCTTTTGCTTCTCTTTCTGCTTCTGCTTCTCCTTATGCTTCTTGTGCTTTTCCTGCTTCTCCTTCTGCTTCAGGTTCTGCTTCTGCTTCTTCAGCTTCTTCTGCTTCTGCTTCTCCTGCTGCTGCTTCTTCTGCTTCTCCTGCTTCTCTTTCTGCTTTTCCTTCTGTTTCTGCTTCTCCTTCTGCTTCTGCTTCTTCTCCTTCCTATGTTTCTTCTGCTTCTGCTTCTCCTGCTTCTCGTTGTGCTTTTCTTTCTGCTTCTCTTTCTGCTTCTCTTTCTGCTTCTCCTTCTCCTTCTTCTGCTTCTCCTTCTGATTCTGCTTCTCCTTCTGCTTCTGCTTCAATTTCTCCTTCTGCTTCTCATTCTGCTTCTGCGTCTTCTGTTTCTTCTGCTTCTCCTGCTTCTGCTTCTCCTGCTTCTCCTACTTCTCGTGCTGCTTCTCCTTCTGCGTCTCTTTCTGCTTCTGCTTATCCTTTTGCTTCTCCTACTCCTAATCCTTCTCTTTCGCCTTCTCCTTCTCCTTCTTCTGCTTCTCCTGCTTCTCCTTCTGCATCTTCTTCTGCTTCTGTTTCTCCTTCTGCTTCAGATTCTGCTTCTGCTTCTTCTGCTTCTCCCTCTGATTCTGCTTCTTATGCTTATTTCTTCTGCTTCTCCTGCTTATGCTTCTTCTGCTTCTTCTGCTTCTACTGCTTCTGCTTCTCCTTCTCCTTCTCCTTCTCCTTCTTCTTCTTCTTCTTCTTCTTCTTCTTCTTCTTCTTCTTCTTCTTCTTCTTCTTCTTCTTCTTCTTCTTCTTCTTCTTCTTCTTCTTCTTCTCTTTCTGCTGCTTCTGCTTTTCCTGCTTCTTCTTCTTCTACTGATTCTCTTTCTGCTTCTCATTCTGCTTCTGCTTCTCCTGCTGCTTCTCCTATTACAGCTGCAGCTCTTCGTTCTCCTTCTCCTACTT
>NW_012306504.1:0-2722 GCF_000151885.1 Dipodomys ordii
TCTCATCTTCTTCTTCTTCATCTCGTCGTCATCATCATCTCTAGATCTCTCATCTAGATCATGGTCTATCTCATCATCGTCATCATCGTCGTCATCTAATCATCATCATCATCATCATCTTCTTCTTCTTCTTTTTCTTCTTCTTCTTCTTCTTCTTCTTCTTCTTCTTCTTCTTCTTCTTCTTCTTCTTCTTCTTCTTCTCTTTCTGCTGCTTCTGCTTTTCCTGCGTCTTCTGCTTCTAATGCTTCTCTTTCTGCTTCTCCTTCTGCTTCTGCTTCTGCTTCTTGTCCTTCTCCTGTTTCTTCTGCTTCTACTTCTCCTCCTTCTACTTCTTCTGCTTTTCCTGCTTCTCTTTCTGGTTCTCCTTCTGCTTCTGCTCCTTCTATTTCTTCTGTTTCTTCTTCTTCTGCTTCTCCCGCTCTGCTTCTTCTGCTTCTCCTGCTTCTTGTTCTGCTTCTCTTCGTCGGCTTCTCTTTCTACTTCTCCTTCTGCTTCTTCTGATTCTGCTTCTTCTCCTTCTTCTTCTCCTTCTGCTTCAGCTTCTTCTGCTTCTCCTGCTACTCCTTCTGCATCTCCTTCTGCTTGTGCTTTTCCTTCTGCTTCTTCTTCTGCTTCTGCTTCTCCTTCTTCTGCTTCTCCGTCTGTTTCTGCTTCTTCTGTTTTTCCTGCTTCTCCTTCTGCTTCTCATTCTTCTTCTCCTTCTGTTTCTCCTTGTCGTTATTCTGCTATTCCTTCTGCTTCTCTATCTGCTTCTGCATCTTCAGCTTCTTCTGCTACTGCTTCTGCTTCAGCTTCTTCATGTTTCTTCTGCTTCCCTTTCTGCTTCTCCTTCTGCTTTTGCTTCTCTTTCTGCTTCTGCTTCTCCTTCTGCTTCTCCTTCTTCTCCAGATTCTGCTTCTTCTGCTTCTCCTGCTTCTCCTTCTGCTTCAGGTTCTGCTTCTGCTTCTTCAGCTTCTTCTGCTTCTATTTCTGCTTCTCCTTCTGTTTCTGCTTCTCTTTCTGCTTCTGCTTCTTATCCTTCTTCTATTTCTTTAGATTCTGCTTCTCCTGCTTCTGCTTCTCCTGCTTCTCCTTCTGTTTCTCTTTATGCTTCTCCTTCTGCTTTTCCTTCTTCTGCTTCTTCTTCTGCTTCTGCTTCTCCTTCTGCTGCTCTTTCTGCTTCTCCTGCTGCTTTTCTTCTCCTGCTCCTTCTTCTGCTTCTCTTTCTGCTTCTCCTTGTTTCTCCTACTCCTTCTCCTTCTCGTTCTTCTGCTTTTCCTTCTGCTTCTCCTTCTGCTTCTGCATCTTCTGCTTCTTCTGCTACTGCCTCTGCTTCTTCTGTTTCTTCTGCTTCCCCTTCTGCTTCTCCTTCTGCTTTTGCTGCTCTTTCTGCTTCTGCTTCTCCTTCTGCTTCTCCAGATTCTGCTTCTTCTGCTTCTCCTGTATCTCCTTATGCTTCAGGTTCTGCTTCTGCTTCTTCTGCTTCTTCTGCTTCTGCTTCTCCTGCTGCTGCTTCTTCTGCTTCTCCTGCTTCTCTTTCTGCTTTTCCTTCTGTTTCTGCTTCTCCTTCTGCTTCTTCTCCTTCCTATGTTTCTTCTGCTTCTGCTTCTTCTGCTTCTCCTGCTTCTCCTTCTCATTCTCCTTCTCTTTCTGCTTCTGCTTATCCTTCTGTTTCTCCTACTCCTAATCCTTCTCTTTCTCCTTCTTCTTCTTCTGCTCCTCCTGCTGCTTCTTCTTCTGCTTCTTCTGCTTTTTCTGTTTCTTCTTCTTCTGCTTCAGTTTCTGCTTCTTCTGCTTCTCCTTCTGCTTCTCCTTCTGCTTCTGCTCTTCTCCTTCTGCTTCTTCTGTTTCTGCTTCTCCTGCTTCTTCTTCTTCTGCTTCCCCTACTTCTCCTTCTGCTTCTCCGTCTCCTTCTCCTTCTGCATCAATTTCTCCTTCTTGAGCTTCTCATTCTGCTTCTGCTTCTGCTTCTCCTGCTTCTTCTGTTTCTCCTTCTGCTTCTCCTTCTGCTTCTCTTTCTGCTTCTTATTCTGCTTCTGCTCCTCCTACTTCTAATCCTTCTCTTTCTCCTTCTTCTTCTGCTTCTCGTTCTGCTTCTGCTTCTTCTGCTTGTTCGGTTTCTTCTGCTTCTGCTTTTCCAGCTTCTGCTGCTTCTGCTTCTCCTTCTGCTTCAGGTTCTCCTTCTGATTCTTCGGCTTCTCCTGTTTCTTCTGCTTCTCCTGCTACTGCTTCTTCTGCTTCTTCTGCTTCTCTTTCTGCTTCTCCTTCTGGTTCTGCTTCTCCTTCTGTTCCTTCTCCTTCTTCTGTTTCTTCTTCTTCTTCTGCTTCTCCCGCTTCTGCTTCTTCTGCTTCTCCTGCTTGTCCTTCTCCTTCTGCTTCTCCTTCTCCTTCTTCTGCTTCTGCTTCTTCTGATTCTCCAACTTCTCCTTCTTCTTCTCCTTCTATTTCTGCTTCTCTTTCTGCTTCTGCATCTCCTTCTGCTTCACCTTCTGCTGCTCCTTCTCCTTCATCTGTTTCTCCCTCTGCTTCTGCTTCTTATGCTTCTTCTTTTTCTTCTGGTTCTGCTTCTCCTGCTTCTGCTTCTTATGCTTCTACTGCTTCTTCTTCTGCTTCTTCTGCTTCTTCTGCTTCTACTTCTCTTTCTGCTTCTGCTTCTCCTACTTGTTTTTCTGCTTCTTCTGCTGCTTTTTATACTTCTCCTTCTGCTTCTCTTTTTGCTTCTCCTTCTGCTTTTGCTTCTTCT
>NW_012306505.1:0-2722 GCF_000151885.1 Dipodomys ordii
ACACAGTGGAACTCAGCAGTACATATTTGGGGACACAGCAGGACAATGTAGCGTACATCAGTGTACACAGCGGTACACAGCGTGGACACAGCAGGGGCACAGTGATAAACAGCGGGGACTCAGCGGGTGACAAAGCGGTACACATCGGGACACATCGGGACACAGCGGAGGACACAGAGTTGCACACAGTGTGAGAGAGTGGAACACAGCACGGACACAGCAGGGACACAGTGGGACATAGCGGGGACAAAGCGAGGACAGAGCAGGACACAGAGGTACACAGCGAGGGACACAGCGGGGGACAGTGGGGAGGACAAATCCGGGGAACAACTGGGACACAGCATGACACAGCTAGGACACAGCGGGGACACAGCGGGGACACAGCAGGAGACACATTGGGACACAGCAGGGGATACAGCGAGGACACAGAGGGGACATAGGGGGACACTGCGGGACACAGTGGGACACAGCGGGGACAGAGAGACATAGCAGTTACACAGCGAGGACACACCAGGGACACAGAGGGACACAGTGGGGACACAGCAGGACCCAGCGGGACCCAGCGGGGACCCAGCGGGGACACAGCAGAACACAGTGGGGGACACAGAGGCGGACACAGAGGCGGACACAGCGGGACACAGCGGGACAGATCGGGACACAGCGGGGACACAGCGAGGACACAGCGGGACACAGCGGGGAACACAGCGGGGAACACAGCGGGACACAGCGGGACACAGCGGGGGACACAGCATGGACACAGCGGGACACAGCAGGGAAATAGTGGGGGACACAGCGGGAGACACAGCGGGATACAGAAGGACACAGCGAGGACACAGCGGGACACAGGAGGACACAGCGGGGACACAGCGGGGGACACAGTGGGACACAGCTGCGCATACAGCGAGGACACAGCAGGGACACTGGGGGACACAGCGTTTCACAGCGGGGAAATAGTGGGGGACACAGCGGGGGACACAGCGGGAAACAGAAGGACAAAGCGAGGACACAGCGGGGACATAGGGGGACACTGCGGGACACAGCGGGGACACAGAGGGTCATAGAGATTACACAGCGAGGACACGCCAGGGACACAGCGGTTACACAGCGAGGACTCACCAGGGACACAGCGGGACACAGCGTACACACAGTGGGGACACAGCGGGACACAGCGAGGACACAGCGGGACACAGCGGGGGATACAAAGTGGGACAGCGGTTCACAACGGCGGACAGCGGGGACACAGCAGGGACTCAGCGGGACACAGCGGGGGACACAGCGGGACACAGTGCGGGACACAGCGGGGACACAGCGGGACACAGTGGGTCACAGCGGGGGACACAGCGGAACACAGCGTGGGACACAGCGAGGACACAGCAGGACACAGCGGGACACAGCGGGGACAGAGCGGGACACAGTCGGACACAGCGGGACACAGCGGGGGACACAGCGGGACACAGCGGGGGACCCAGCGAGGACTTAGCGGGACACAGCGGGGGACACAGTGAGGACACAGCGGTGGACACAACGGGGGACACAGCAGGACACAGCGGGGAACACAGCGAGGACACAGCGGCACAAAGTGGGGGACACAGCAAGGACAGAGCGGGACACAGCGGGAGACAAAGCGGGACATAGCGGGGGACACAGCGGGGACACAGCGGGACACAGCGTGGGACACAGGAAGGACACAGAGGTACACAGCGGGGGACAGAGCGAGGACACATTGGGACACAACGGGACACAGCGGGGGACACAGCGGGACACAGCAGGTCACAACGGGGGACACAGCGGGACACAGCGGGGGAAACAGAGGGGTACACAGCGGGACACAGCCGGGAACAAAGCATGGACACAGCGGGACACACCGGGACACAGCGTCAATACAGCGGGGACAGAGCGGGTCACAGCAGGGACACAGCGAGACACAGCGGGACACAGCGAGGGACACAGCGTCAATACAGCGGGGACACAGCGGGACACAGCAGGACACAGTGGGGGACACAGCGGAACACAGCGTGGGACACATCGAGGACAGAGCGGGACACAGCGGGACACAGCGGGGACACAGCAGGGACACAGCAGGGACACAGCGGAGGACACAGCGGGGTACACAGCGGGAAACAGTGGGGACACAGCAGGGACACAGCGGGGGACACAGCGGGGGACACAGCGGGGTACAAAGCGGGACACAACGGGGAACACAGCGAGGACACAGCGGGACCCAGCAGGACACAGCGTCGATACAGGGGGACACAGCGGGACACATCGGGGTACACAGCTGGGGACACAACGGGACACAGCTGGGGACACAACGGGACACAGCGGTGGACACAGCGAGGACACAGTGGGAGACAGCGGGGACACTGCGGGAACATAGCTGGACACAGCGGGGTACACAGCGGGGCACAGCTGGGGAAACAGAGTGGTACACAGAGGGACACAGCGGGAAACACAGCGAGGTCACAGCGGGGGACCAAGCGGGACAACACGGGACAAAGTGTAACACAGCGAGACACAGCGGGACAAAGCGGGGGACAAAGTGCGGGACAACAGGGGACAGGGGACACAGCGGGGACACAGCTGGACACAGCGGGGTACACAGAGGGACACAGCGGGCACACAGTGGGGACACAGCAGGACACAGCGGGACACAGCGGGGACGGAGCATGACAGAGCATGACACAGCGAGGACACATTGGGACACAGCGGGGACACAGCGGAA
>NW_012306506.1:0-2722 GCF_000151885.1 Dipodomys ordii
TCCCGATATATCCCAGCTGTGTCCCGCTTTGTCATCGCTGTGTCCCCCCGCTGTGTACCGCTGTGTCCCCCGCTGTGTCACGCTGTGTCCCCCTCTGTGTCCCCCTCTGTGTCCCGCTGTGTCCCCTGCTGTGTCCCGCTGTGTTCCGCTGTGTCACGCTGTGTCCTCGCTGTGTCTCCCGCAGAGTTCCGCAGTGTCCTCGCTGTGTCCCTCACTGTGTCCTGCTTTGTCCACTGCTGTGTCCCGCTGTGTACCCCTCTGTGTCCCCCGCTGTTTCCCGCTGTGTCCCGCTTTGTCCCCCGCTGTGTCCCTGTTGTGCTCCGCTGTGTACCGCTGTGTCTCGCTGTGTACTGCTGTGTCCCCCGCTGAGTCCTGCTGTGTCCGCGCTGTGTCCCAATGTGTCCTCGCTGTGTCCCCCGCTGTGTCCCGCTGTGTCCCCCCTGTGTCCCCCGCTGTGTCCCCCTGGGTCCCTCTGTGTCCCCTGCTGTGTGCCCTGCTCTGTCCTACTGTGTCCCCCGCTGTGTCCCGCTTTGTCATCGCTGTGTCCCCCGCTGTGTCCCGCTGTGTCCCACCGTGTCCTGTTGTGTCCCGCTATGTCCCACACTGTGTCCCGTTGTGTCCCCAGCTGTGTACCCCGCTGTGTCCCGCTGTGTCCCCACTCTATCGATGCTGTGTCCCTCGCTGTTTCCCGCTGTGTCCCCCGCTGTGTCCTGCTGTGTCCTCCATGTGGCCCCGCTGTGTCCCGCTGTGTCCCCGGTTGTGTCCCGCTGGGTCCCCTGCTGTGTCACTGCTGTGTCCCGCTGTGTTCCACTGTGTCCCGCTGTGTCCTTGCTGTGTCTCCGGCAGAGTCCCGCAGTGTCCTCGCTGTGTCCCCAGCTGTGTCCTGCATTGTCCACTGCTGTGTCCCGCTGTGTACCCCTCTGTGTCACCCGCTCTGTCCCTGCTGTGACCCGCTGTGTCCCGCTGTGTACTGCTGTGTCCCCCGCTGAGTCCCGCTGTGTCCCCGCTGTGTCCCAATGTGTCCTCGCTGTGTCCCCCCCTGTGTCCCGCTGTGTCCCCCCTGTGTCCCCCGCTGTGTCTCACGCTTTATCCCGTCTGTGTCCCACTCTGTCCCGCTGTGTCCCGCTGTGCCCACACTGTGTCCCGTTGTGTCCCCAGCTGTGTACCCCGCTGTGTCCCGCTGTGTCCCCGCTGTATCGACGCTGTGTCCCACTTGGTCATGCTGTGTCCTCCCTGTGTTCCCCGCTGTGTCCCGCTGTGTCTCCGCTGTGTGCCCGCTGTGTCCCGCTGTGTACTTCGTTGTGTCCAGCTGTGTCACCGCTGTGTCCCCCGCTGTGTCCCACTGTGTCCTCACTGTGTCCCCCTCTGTGTCCCGCTGTGTCCCCCGCTATGTCCCGCTGTGTCCAGCTGTGTCCCGCTCTGTCCCCGCTTTGTGCCCGCTGTGTCCCGCTGTGTACTCCGTTGTGTCCAGCTGTGTCACCGCTGTGTCCCGCTGTGTCCTCTTTTGTCTCCACTGTCCCCCGCTGTGTCCCCCGCTGTGTCCCGCTGTGTCCCTCTGTGTCCCCCGCTTTGTCCCGCTGTGTCGACGCAGTGTTCCCTCTGTGTCCTGCTGTGTCACACTGTGTCCCATGGTGTCCCGCTTTTTCCCCACTGTTTCCCCCGCTGAGTCCCCTTTGTGTCCCCACTGTGTCCCGCTGTGTCCCGCTGTGTCCTAGCTGTGTCCCCCGCTGTGTCCCGCTGTGTCCCGCTGTGTCCTTGCTGTGTCCCCCGCTGTCTCCCGCTCTGTCCCCCGCAGTGTTCATGCTTTATCCCTTCTGTGTCCCACTCTGTCCCGCTGTGTCCCGCTGTGCCCACACTGTGTCCCGTTGTGTCCACAACTGTGTATCCCGCTGTGACCCCGCTGAGTCCCCGCTGTGTCCCCGCTGTGTACCCCGCTGTCTCCCACTCTGTCCCCCGCTGTGTCTCACGCTTTGTCCCCGCTGTGTCCCACCGTGTCCCGCTGTGTCCCGCTGTGCCCACACTGTGTCCCGTTGTGTCCACAGCTGTGTACCACGCTGTGTAACGCTGTGTCCCCGCTGTATCTACGCTGTTCCTCGCTGTGTCCCGCTGTGTCCCCCCGCTGTGTCCCCCGCTGTGTCCTCGCTGTGTCCCCAGCTGTGTCCCACTTTGTCCTAGCTGGGTCCCCTGCTGGGTCCCGCTGTGTCCCCCGCTGTGTCCCACTGTGTTCCGCTGTCTCCCGCTCTGTCCCTCGCTGTGTCTCACGATTTGTCCTTGCTTTGTCCCACTGTGTCCCGCTGTGTCCCGCTGTGCCCCCACTGTGTCCCGTGGTGTCCAGAGCTGTGTAACACGCTGTGTAATGCTGTGTACCCGCTGTATCGACGCTGTGTCCCGCTGGGTCCCGCTGTGTCCTCGCTGTGTTCCCCGCTGTGTCCCGCTGTTTACCCCTCTGTGTCCCCTGCTGTGTCCCGCATTGTCCCGCTGTGTACTGCTGTGTCGCCTGCTGAGTCCCGCTGTGTCCCCACTGTGTCCCAATGTGTCCTCGCTGTGTCCCCCGCTGTGTCCCACTGTGTCCCAACTGTGTCCCCCGCTGTGTCCCGCTGTGTCCTGCTGTCTCCCCCTCTGTGTCCGCCGCTGTGTCCCTCTATGTCCCCCGCTTTGTCACCGCTGTGTCCCGTTTTGTCCTCGCTGTGTCCCCCTCTGTCTCCCGCTCTGTCCCCCGCTG
>NW_012306507.1:0-2722 GCF_000151885.1 Dipodomys ordii
TTACCAGCGAGTACACACCAGGGACACAGCGGGACACAGCGGACACTCAGCGGGGACACAGCGGGACACAGCGAGGACACAGCGGGACACAGCGGGGGATACAGTGGGGGAAAGCGGTGACACACCGGCGGACAGCGTGGAAACAGCGGGAAACAGCGGGACACAGCAGGGGACACAGCGAGGACACAGCGGGACACAGCGGGGGATACAGCGGGGGACAGCGGTGACACACCGGCGGACAGCGGGGACACAGCGGGACACAGCGGGACACAGCAGGGGACACAGCGGGACACAGTGGGGGACACAACGGGACACAGCGGGGGACAGAGTGGAACACAGCAAGGACACAGCGGGACACAGCGGGACACAGCGGGGACACAGCGGGACACAGCGGGGGACACAGGCCGACAAAGCGGGACACAGCGGGAAACAGCAGGACACAGTGGGGGACACACCGGGACACAGCGGGGGTCACAGCAAGAACACAGCGGGACACAGGAGGACCCAGCGGGGACCCAGGGGGGACACAGTGGGACACAGGAGGGGACACAGCGAGGACACAGCGGGGAAATAGGGGGACACTGCCGGACACAGTGGAACACAGCGGGGACACAGAGGGACATAGCAGTTACACAGCGAGGACACACCAGAGACACAGCGGGACACAGCGGGGACACAGCAGGGATACAGCAAGACACAGCGGGACCCAGCGGAGACCCAGCGGGGACACTGCGGTGACACAGCGGGGGACAGAGGGGACACACCGGTGGACAACGGGGACACAGCAGGACAGCGCGGGGGTCACAGTGGGAAACAGCGGAGACACAGGGGGACACAGGGGGCGACAGAGAGGGACACAGCGGGACACAGCGGGACAGAGCGGGGACACAGCGGGGACAAAGTGGGGGACACAGTGGAGGACACAGCTGGACAAAGCAGGGACACAGCAGGACACAGCGGGGACACAGCAGGGACACAGTGGGGGACACAGTGGGACACAGCGGGGACACAGCGGGGACACAGCGGGGGACACAGTGGGACACAGCGGAGACAAAGCGGGGACACAGTGAGACACAGCGAGGACACAGCGGGACACAGCGGGGGACAGCGGTGACACACCGGCGGACAGCGGGGACACAGCGGGACACAGCAGGACACAGCGGGGACACAGCGAGGACACAGTGGGTCACAGCGGGGAACACAGCGGGGGACACAGCGGGACAAGCGGGACACAGCGGGGGAAACAGCATGGACACAGCATGTCTCAGCGGGGAAATAGTGGGGGACACAGCGGTGGACACAGCGGGACACAGTGGGGGACACAGCGGGGGACACAGCGGGACACAGAGGGGGACACAGCTAGGACACAGCGGGACACAGCTGGGAAACAGCGGGGGGACACAGTGGGACACTGCGGGGACACAGCGGGGGACAGAGGGGACACACCGGTGGACAACGTGGACACAGCAGGACAGCGCGCGGGTCACAGTGGGAAACAGCGGAGACACAGGGGGACACAGTGGGCGACACAGAGGGACACAGCGGGACACAGCGGGACAGAGCGGGGACACAGCGGGGACAAAGCGTGGGACGCAGTGGGGGACACAGCGGTAAACAGCGGGGGACACAGTGGGACTCAGCTGGGGACACATTAAAGGACACAGTGGGTGACACAACGGGGGAAACAGCGGGAAACAGCGGGGGAAAAAGCGAGGACACAGCAGGACACAGCGGGGGACACAGCAGGACACAGCGTGGTACACAGAGGCAGACACAGCGGTACACATCGGGACACAGCGGGGACACAGCGAGACACAGCGGGACACAGCGGGGACACACCAGGACACAGCTGGACACAGCGGAGACAAAGCGGGGACACAGTGAGACACAGCGAGGACACAGCGGGACACAGCAGAAGACACATCGGGGGACATCGGTGACACACCGGCGGACAGCGGGGACACAGCGTGACACAGCGGGACACGGCGAGGGACACAGTGGGACACAGTGGGAGACACAGTTGGGGACACAGCGGGACACAGCTGGGGACAGAGCGAGGACACATCGGGACACAGCGGGGGACACAGCGGGGGAAAGCGGTGACACATATGCAGACAGCGGGGACACAACGGGACACAGCGGGGGAGATTGGGGACACAGCAGGACACAGCAGGGACACATCAGGGACACAGCGGGTCACAGCGGGGACACAGTGTGGGACACAGCGAGGACACAGCGGGACACAGAGGGATACACAGAGATTACACAGCATGACACATGGGGACACAGGGGGACAAAGCGGGGGACACAGAGAGGACACAGCGGGACACAAAGGGGGACACAGCGTTACACAGCGGGGACACAGCAGGACACAGCGCGGACACAGCAGGGGACACAGCAGGACACAGAGGGGAACAAAGGGGGCACACAGCGGGACACAGTGGGACACAGTGGGGTACACAGCCGGACACAGCGGGGACACAGCAAGGGCACAGTGGGAAACAGCGGGACACAGCGGGGGCCAAACGGGACACACCGGGATACTGCGGGACACAGCGGGGGCCACAGCAGGGGACACAGAGCGGCACACAGCGGGAGAGAGTGGAACACAGCAGGGACACAGCGGGGACACAGCGGTGGACCCAGTGAGGACACAGCATGACACATGGGGACACAGCGGGACACAGCGTGGCACCCAGCGAGGACAAAGCGGGACACAAAT
>NW_012306508.1:0-2722 GCF_000151885.1 Dipodomys ordii
GCTTCTTTTGCTTATTCTTTTTCTTCTGCTTCTCCTGCTTCTGCTTCTTCTGCTTCTACTGCTTCTCCTTATGCTTCTCCTTATGCTTCTCCTTATGCTTCTCCTTATGCTTCTCCTTATGCTTCTTCTTCTTCTTCTTCTTCTTCTTCTTCTTCTTCTTCTTCTTCTTCTTCTTCTTCTTCTTCTTCTTCTTCTTCTCCTCTTTATTCTGCTTCTTCTTTTCCTGCTTCTTCTGCTTCTACTCCTTCTCTTTCTTCTTCTCATTCTGCTTCTTCTTCTCCTATTGCTTCTGCGGCTCTTCCTTCTCCTTCTCCTACTTCTACTTCTCCTTCTGCTTCTGCTTCTTCTGCTTCTCCTGCTTCTCCTTATGCATCTTCTTCTGCTTCTGCTTCTCCTTGTGCTGCTTCTTCTGCTTCTGTTTCTCCTTCTGCTTCTCCTTTTGCTTCTTTTGCTTCTCCTTCTGATTCTCCTTCTCCTTCTGCTTCTGTTTCTCTTTCTCATTCTTGTTTTCCTGCTTTTCCTTCTGCTTCTCCTTCTGCTGCAACTGCTACTTCTTCTGTTTCTTCTGTTTCTTCTGCTTCTCCTTCTGCTTTTGATTCTCTTTCTGCTTCTGCTTCTCCTTCAGCTTGTCATTCTGCTTCTCCAGATTCTCCTTCTTCTGCTTCTCCTGCTTCTCCTGTTTCAGGTTCTGCTTCTGCTTCTTCGGATTCTTATGCTTCTGCTTCTCCTGCTTCTGCTTCTTCTGCTTCCCCTCCTTCTCTTTCTGCTTCTCCTTCTGTTTCTGCTTCTCCTTCTGCTTCTGCTTCTTGTCCTTCTCCTGTTTCTTCTGCTTCTGTTTCTGCTTCTCCTGTTTCTGCATCTCCTGCTTCTCCTTCTGCTGCTATTTCTGCTTCTCCTGCTGCTTTTCCTTCTCCTGCTCCTTCTTCTACTTCTCTTTCTGCTTCTCCTTCTGTTTCTCCTTCTCCTTCTCCTTCTCGTTCTTCTGCTTTTCCTTCTGCTTCTCCTTCTGCTAATGCATCTTCTGCTTCTTCTGCTACTGCCTCTGCTTCTTCTGTTTCTTCTGCTTCTCCTTCTGCTTTTGCTTCTCTTTCTGCTTCTGCTTCTCCTTCTGCTTCTCCAGATTCTGCTTCTTCTGCTTCTCCTGCTTCTCCTTCTGCTTCAGGTTCTGCTTCTGCTTCTTCAGCTTCTTCTGCTTCTGCTTCTCCTGCTGCTGCTTCTTCTGCTTCTCCTGCTTCTCTTTTTGCTTTTCCTTCTGTTTCTGCTTCTCCTTCTGCTTCTGCTTCTTCTCCTTCTTCTGTTTCTTCTGCTTCTGCTTCTCCTGCTTCTGCTTCTACTGCTTCTCTTTCTGCTTCTCTTTCTGCTTCTCCTTCCCCTTCTTCTGCTTCTGCTTCTGCTTCTCCTTCTGCTTCTGCTTCAATTTCTCCTTCTGATTCTCATTCTGCTTCAGCATCTTCTGTTTCTTCTGTTTCTTCTGCTTCTCTTGCTTCTGCTTCTCCTACTTCTCGTGCTGCTTCTCCTTCTGCGTCTCTTTCTGCTTCTGCTTATCCTTTTGCTTCTCCTACTCCTAATCCTTCTCTTTCGCCTTCTCCTTCTTGTTCTTCTGCTTGTCCTGGTGCTTCTGCTTCTGCTTATTCTACTATTTCTGTTTCTTCTTCTTCTGTTTCAGATTGTGCTTCTTCTGTTTCTCCTTCTGCTTCAGATTCTGCTTCTTCGGCTTCTCCTGTTTCTTCTGCTTCTGCTTCTCCTGCTTCTTCTGGTTCTCCTGCTTCTCTTTCTGCTTCTCTTTCTGCTTCTGCTTCTCCTTCTGCTTCTGCTTCTGCTCTTCTCCTTCTTCTGTTTCTTTGCTTCTGTTTCTTCTGCTTCTTCTTCTTCTGTTTCTTCGGATTCTACTTCTGCTTCTCCTTCTTCTCCTTCTCTTTCTGCTTCTTCTGATTCTCCTGCTTCTCCTTCTTGTTCTCCTTCTGTTTCTGCTTCTCTTTCTGCTTCTGCTTCTCCTTCTGCTGCTCCTTCTCCTTCTCCTTCTTCTGCTTCTCTCACTGCTTCTGCTACTGCTTCTTTTGCTTATTCTTTTTCTTCTGCTTCAGCTTCTCCTGCTTCTGCTTCTTCTCCTTCTACTACTTCTCCTTATACTTCTCCTTATGCTTCTCCTTATGCTTCTCCTTATGCTGCTGCTTCTTTTTCTTCTTCTTCTTCGTCTTCTTCTTCTTCTCTTTCTTCTGCTTCTGCTTTTCCTGCCTCTTCTGCTTCTACTGCTTCTCTTTCTGCTTCTTGTCCTTCTCCTGTTTCTTCTCCTTCTGCTTCTCCTGCTTCTGCTTCTTCTGCTTTTCCTGCTTCTCTTTCTGCTTCTCCTTCTGCTTCTCCTTCTGGTTCTGCTCCTTCTCCTTCTTCTGTTTCTTCTTCTTCTGCTTCTCCCGCTTGTGCTTCTTCTGCTTCTCCTGCTTCTCGTTCAGCTTCTCTTCGTCGGCTTCTCTTTCTATTTCTGCTTCTGCTTCTTCTGATTCTGATTCTTCTCCTTCTTCTTCTCCTTCTGCTTCTGCGTCTTCTGCATTTCCTGCTTCTCCTTCTGCATCTCCTTCTGCTTGTGCTTTTCCTTCTGCTTCTTCTTCTGCTCCGGCTTCTCCTTCTCCTTCTTCTGCTTCTCCGTCTGCTTCTGTTTCTTGTGCTTTTCCTGCTTCTCCTTCTGCTTCTCCTTCTATTTCTCCTTCTCGTGCTTCTGCTATTC
>NW_012306509.1:0-2721 GCF_000151885.1 Dipodomys ordii
CTATAGGTCTGTAGGTTCATTTCTGAGTTTTCGATTCTATTCCATTGGTCCTGAGGTCTGTTCTTATGCCAGTACCAAGCTGTTTTGATTACTATGGCTTTGTAGTAGAGTTTGAAATTTGGTATTGATATTCCTCCAGCAGTGTTCTTTCCGTTGAGGAGTGTTTTTGCTATTCGGGGTCTTTTATTGTTCCATATGAATTTTTGGATTGCCTCTTCTATTTCCTTGAAGAATGAGGTTGGAATTTTGATAGGTATTGCGTTGAATTTGTAGATAGCCTTGGGAAGTATTGCCATTTTCACGATGTTAATCTTTCCAATCCAGGAGCATGGGAGGCTTTGCCATTTTTTTAGTTCTGTGTTGATTTCCTTTTTCAAGATTTTAAAGTTTTCATCATAGAGGTCCTTCACTTCTTTAGTTAAGTTAATTCCTAGGTATTTTATTTTTTGTGGGGCTATTACAAATGGAGTTGCTTTCCTAATTTCAGCCACACTTTTCTCATTATTGGCATACAGAAAAGCCGTTGATTTATGGGGGTTAATTTTATACCCTGCTTCTGCTTCTTCTGCTTTTCTTGCTTGTCCTTCTGCTTCTGCTTCTCCTTTTCCTTTTTCTGCTTCTCTTTCTGCTTCTGCTTCTTCTGATTCTCCAACTTCTCCTTCTCATTCTCCTTCTGTTTCTGCTTCTCTTTCTGCATCTGCATCTCCTTCTGCTTCAACTTCTGCTGCTCCTTCTCCTTCTTCTTTTCTCCCTCTGCATCGGCTTCAGCTTAATTAAACTTATTTTTTTCTTATGCATCTGGTTCTCCTGCATATGCTTCTTATGCTTATACTGCTTCTTCTTCTGCTTCTGCTTCTTCTGCTTATTCTGCTTCTACTTCTCTTTCTACTTCTGCTTCTCCTGCTTGTTTTTCTGCTTCTTCTGCTGCTTCTCCTTCTGCTGCTTCTTCTACTTCTCCTTATGCTTCTCTATAAGCTTCTCTTTCTGCTTCTGCTTCTTCTGTTTCTCCTGCCTGAATTTCTGGTTCTACTTGTTCTGCTGCTTCTCCTTCTGCTTCTGCTTCTCCTTCTGCTTCTGTTTCTGCTTCTTCTCTTTCGGCTTCTCCTGCTTCTGCTTCTTGTCCTCCTCCTGCTTCTCTTTCTGCTTCTCATTCCGCTTCTGCTTCTCATTCTGCTTCTGCTTCTCCTCCTTCTCCTTCTCCTACTTCTGCTTCTCCTTCAGCTTCTGCTTCTTCTGTTTCTCCTGCTTCTCCTTCTGCATCTCCTTCTGCTTATGCTTGTCCTTATGCTCCTTCTTCTTCTTCTGCTTCTCCTTCTCCTTCTTTAGCTTCAGCTTCTTCTGCTTTTCCTGCATCTCCTTCTGCTTCTGCTTCTTCTGCTTCTCCTGCTTCTCCTTCTGCATCTTCTTCTGCTTCTGCTTCTCCTTCTCCTTCTTCTGCTTCTCCTTCTGCTTCTTCTTCTTCTGCTTTACCTGCTTCTCTTTCTGCTTCTCCTTCTGCTTCTCCTTCTGTTTCTCCTTCTCCTTCTTGTCCTTCTGCTTTTCCTTCGGCTTCTCCTTCTGCTTCAGCTACAACTGCTACTGCTTCTACTTCTTCTGTTTCTTCTGCTTCTCCTTCTGCTTTTGATTCTCTTTCTGCTTCTGCTTCTCCTTCAGCTTGTCATTCTGCTTCTCCAGATTCTGCTTCTTCTGCTTCTCCTGCTTCTCCTTCTGCTTCAGGTTCTGCTTCTGCTTCTTCGGATTCTTATGCTTCTGCTTCTCCTGCTTCTGCTTCTTCTGCTTCCCTTCCTTCTCTTTCTGCTTCTCCTTCTGTTTCTGCTTCTCCTTCTGCTTCTGCTTCTTGTGCTTCTCCTGATTCTTCTACTTCTGCTTCTCCTGTTTCTGTAACTCCTGCTTCTCCTTCTGCTGCTCTTTCTGCTTCTCCTGCTGCTTTTCCTTCTCCTGCTCCTTCTTCTGCTTCTCTTTCTGCTTCTCCTTCTGTTTCTCCTTCTCCTTCTCGTTCTTCTGCTTTTCCTTCTGCTTCTCCTCCTGCTTCTGCATCTTCTGCTTCTTCTGCTTCTGTCTCTGCTTCTTCTGTTTCTTCTGCTTCTCCTCCTCTTCTCCTTCTGCTTATGCTTCTCTTTCTGCTTCTGCTTCTCCTTCTGCTTCTCCAGATTCTGCTTCTTCTGCTTCTCCTGCTTATCCTTCTGCTTCAGGTTCTGCTTCTGCTTTTTCGGCTTCTTCTGCTTCTGCTTCTCCTGCTGCTGCTTCTTCTGCTTCTCGTGCTTCTCTTTCTGCTTTTCCTTCTGTTTCTGCTTCTCCTTCTGCTTCTGCTTCTTCTCCTTCTTCTCTTTTTTCTGTTTCTGCTTCTCCTGCTTCTGCTTCTCCTGCTTCTCGTTCTGCTTCTTTTTCTGCTTCTCCTTCTCCTTCTCCTTCTGCTTCTCCTTCTGCTTCTGATTCTCCTTCTGCTTCTGCTTCTGCTTCAATTTCTCCTTCTGATTCTCATTCTGCTTCTGCGTCTTCTGTTTCTTCTGCTTCTCTTCTGTTTCCTATTTCTCTTGCGGTTTCCCCTTCTGCGTCTCTTTCTGCTTCTGCTTAGCCTCTCGCGTCTCTCAAACTTACCCAGCCGCTTTCCCCTTCAGCGTCCCGTTTTTGCTTCGCCTAATCCTGTGTCTCCTCCTACTCCATACCACTAATCTTGACTCTTCCCGTTTGCTTTTCCAAAGGTGCACATGGGGCTTCTCC
>NW_012306510.1:0-2721 GCF_000151885.1 Dipodomys ordii
TCTGCTTCTCTTTCTGCTTTTCTATCTGCTTCTCCTACTCCTTCTTCTGCTTCTCCTTCTGCTTCTCCTCCTGCTTCTGCTTCAATTTCTCCTTCTGCTTCTCCTTCTGCTTGTGCGTCTTCTCTTTCTACTGCTTCTCCTGCTTCTGCTTCTCCTGCTTCTCCTACTTCTCGTGCTGCTTTTCCTTCTGCGTCTCTTTCTGCTTCTGCTTATCCTTTTGCTTCTCCTACTCCTAATCCTTCTCTCTCGCCTTCTCCTTCTTCTTCTTCTGCTTCTCCTGCTGCTTCTGCTTCTGCTTATTCTACTATTTCTGTTTCTTATGCTTCTGCTTCAGATTGTGCTTCTTCTGTTTCTCCTTCTGCTTCAGATTCTGCTTCTGCTTCTTCAGATTCTTCTGCTTCTGCTTCTCCTGCTTCCTCTGCTTCTCCTGCTTCTCTTTCTGCTTCTCTTTCTGCTTCTTCTTCTCCTTCTGCTTCTGCTTCTGCTCTTCTCCTTCTTCTGTTTATTTTGCTTCTGTTTCTTCTGCTTCTTCTTCTTCTGTTTCTTCTGATTCTACTTCTGCTTCTTCTGATTCTCCTGCTTCTCCATTTGTTGTCCTTCTGTTTCTGCTTCTCTTTCTGCTTCTGCTTCTCCTTCTGCTGCTCCTTCTCCTTCTGCTTCTGCTTCTCCCAGTGTTTCTGCTTCTGCTTCTTTTGCTTATTCTTTTTCTTCTGCTTCTGCTTCTCCCGCTTCTGCTTCTTCTGCTTCTCCTTCCTTTCCTCTGCTTCTGCTTCTCCTTCTCCTTCTTCTGCTTCTCTTTCTGCTTCTGCTTCTTCTGATTCTCCAACTAATCCTTTTTCTTCTCCTTCTGTTTCTGCTTCTCTTTCTGCTTCTGCATCTCCTTCTGCTTCACCTTCTGCTGCTCCTTCTCCTTCTTCTGTTTCTCCCTCTGCTTCTGCCTCTGCTTCTTATGCTTCTTCTTGTTCTTCTGCTTCTGCTTCTCCTGCTTCTGCTTCTTATGCTTCTACTGCTTCTTCTTCTGCTTCTGCTTCTACTTCTCTTTCTGCTTCTGCTTCTCCTGCTTGTTTTTCTGCTTCTTCTGCTGCTTCTCCTTCTGCTGCTTCTTCTACTTCTCCTTCTGCTTCCCTTTTTGCTTCTCTTTCTGCTTCTGCTTCTTCTGTTTCTCCTGCCTGAATTTCTCGTTCTACTTGTTCTGCTGCTTCTCCTTCTGCTTCTGCTTCTACTTCTGCTTCTGTTTCTGCTTCTTCTGCTTCTTCTCTTTCGGCTTCTCCTGCTTCTGCTTCTTGTGTTTCTCCTGCTTCTGCTTCTCTTTCTGCTTCTCATTCCGCTTCTGCTTCTCCTTCTGCTTCTGCTTCTCCTCCTTCTCCTTCTACTTCTGCTTCTCCTTCATCTTCTACTTCTTCTGCTTCTACTGCTTCTCTTTCTGCATCTCCTTCTGCTTGTGCTTGTCCTTATGCTTCTTCTTCTGCCTCTGCTTCTCCTTCTCCTTCTTTTGCTTCTCCTTTTGCTTCTGCTTCTTCTGCTTTTCCTGCTTCTCCTTCTGCTTCTGCTTCTTCTGCTTCTCCTTCTGCATCTTCTTCTGCTTCTGCTTCTCCTTTTCCTTCTTCTGCTTCTCCTTCTTATTCTCCTACTGCTTCTCCTGCTGTTTCCCTTCTCCTTCTTGTTCTTCTGCTTTTCCTTCTGCTTCTCGTTCTGCTTCTGCTACAACTGCTACTGCTTCTACTTCTTCTGTTTCTTCTGCTTCTCCTTCTGCTTTTGATTCTCTTTCTGCTTCTGCTTCTCCTTCTGCTTCTCCTTCTGCTTCTCCAGATTCTGCTTCTTCTGCTTCTCCTGCTTCTCCTTCTGCTTCAGGTTCTCCTTCTGCTTCTTCGGATTCTTATGCTTCTGCTTCTCCTGCTTCAGCTTCTTCTGCTTCCCCTCCTTCTCTTTCTGCTTCTCCTTCTGTATCTGCTTCTCCTTCTGCTTCTTGTCCTTCTCCTGTATGTTCTGCTTATGCTCCTCCTGTTTCTGCATCTCCTGCTCCTCCTTCTGCTGCTCTTTCTGCTTCTCCTTCTGTTTCTCCTTCTCCTTCACCTTCTCGTTCTTCTGCTTTTCCTTCTGCTTCTCCTTAAGCTTCTGCATCTTCTGCTTCTTCTGCTACTGCCTCTGCTTCTTCTGTTTCTTCTGCTACTGCCTCTGCTTCTTCTGTTTCTTCTGCTTCTCCTTCTGCTTCTCCTTCTGCTTTTGCTTCTCTTTCTGCTTCTGCTTCTCCTTCTGCTTCTCCAGATTCTGCTTCTCCTGCTTCTCCTTCTGCTTCAGGTTCTGCTTCTGCTTTTGCTTCTCCTGCTGCTGCTTCTTCTGCTTCTCCTGCTTCTCTTTCTGCTTTTCCTTCTGTTTCTGCTTCTCCTTCTGTTTCTTCTCCTTCTTCTGTTTCTTCTGTTTCTGCTTCTCCTGCTTCTGCTTCTCGTTCGGCTTCTCTTTCTGCTTCTCCTTCTCCTTCTCCTTCTTCTGCTTCTCCTTCTGCTTCTGTTTCTCCTTCTGCTTCTGCTTCTGCTTCAATTTCTCCTTCTGCTTCTCATTCTGCTTCTGCGTCTTCTGTTTATTCTGCTTTTCCTGCTTCTGCTTCTCCTGCTTCTCCTACTTCTCTTGCTGCTTCTCCTTCTGCGTCTCTTTCTGCTTCTGCTTATCCTTTTGCTTCTCCTACTAAAATAATATTCCTCTTTCGCCTTCCCCATCTTCTTC
>NW_012306511.1:0-2721 GCF_000151885.1 Dipodomys ordii
TCACTTTCTGTTTCTCCTGCTGCTTTTCCTTCTCCTGCTCCTTCTTCTGCTTCTCTTTCTGCTTCTCCTTCTGTTTCTCCTTCTCCTTCTCCTTCTCGTTCTTCTGCTTTTCCTTCTGCTTCTCCTTCTGCTTCTACATATTCTGCTACTGCCTCTGCTTCTTCTGTTTCTTCTGCTTCCCCTTCTGCTTCTCCTTCTGCTTTTGCTTCTCTTTCTGCTTCTGCTTCTCCTTCTGCTTCTCCAGATTCTGCTTCTTCTGCTTCTCCTGCTTCTCTTTCTGCTTCAGGTTCTGCTTCTGCTTCTTCGGCTTCTTCTGCTTCTGCTTCTCCTGCTGCTGCTTCTTCTGCTTCTCCTGCTTCTCTTTCTGCTTTTCCTTCTGTTTCTGCTTCTCCTTCTGCTTCTGCTTCTTCTCCTTCCTATGTTTCTTCTCCTTCTGCTTCTCCTGCTTCTGCTTCTCCTGCTTCTCGTTGTGCTTCTCTTTCTGCTTCTCTTTCTGCTTCTCCTTCTCCTTCTTCTGCTTCTGCTTCTGCTTCTCCTTCTGCTTCTGCTTCAATTTCTCCTTCTGCTTCTCATTCTGCTTCTGCGTCTTCTGTTTCTTCTGCTTCTCCTGCTTCTGCTTCTCCTGCTTCTCCTACTTCTCGTGCTGCTTCTCCTTCTGCGTCTCTTTCTGCTTCTGCTTATCCTTTTGCTTCTCCTACTCCTAATCCTTCTCTTTCGCCTTCTCCTTCTCCTTCTTCTGCTTCTCCTGCTTCTCCTTCTGCATCTTCTTCTGCTTCTGCTTCTGCTGCTTCTTCTTCTCCTTCTTCTGCTTCTCTCTCTGATTCTGCTTCTTATGCTTATTCTTTTTCTTCTGCTTCTCCTGCTTCTGCTTCTCCTGCTTCTGCTTCTTCTGCTTCTACTGCTTCTCCTTCTCCTTCTCCTTCTCCTACTTCTCTCCTTATGCTCTCTTCTCCTCTCTTCTCTCTCTCTCTCTCTCTCTCTCTCTCTCTCTCTCTCTCTCTCTCTCTCTTCTTCTTTTCTTCATCTCTTCTTCTTCTTCTTCTTCTTCTTCTTCTTCTTCTTCTTCTTCTTCTTCTTCTTCTTCTTCTTCTTCTTCTTCTTCTTCTTCTTCGTCTTCTTCTTCTCTTTATTCTGCTTCTTCTTTTGCGGCTTCTTCTGCTTCTAGTCCTACTCTTTCTTCTTCTCATTCTGCTTCTGCTTCTCCTTCTTCTTCTCCTATTGCTTCTGCGACTCTTCCTTCTCCTTCTCCTACTTCTACTTCTCCTTCTGCTTCTTCTGCTTCTCCTGCTTCTCCTTATGGATCTTCTTCTGCTTCTGCTTCTCCTTGTGCTGCTTCTTCTGCTTCTGTTTCTCCTTCTGCTTCTCCTTTTGCTTCTTTTGCTTCTCCTTCTGATTCTCCTTCTCCTTCTGCTTCTGTTTCTCTTTCTCCTTCTTGTTCTCCTGCTTTTCCTTCTGCTTCTCCTTCTGCTGCAACTGCTACTGCTTCTGCTTCTTCTGTTTCTTCTGCTTCTCCTTCTGCTTTTGATTCCCTTTCTGCTTCTGCTTCTCCTTCAGCTTGTCATTCTGCTTCTCCAGATTCTGCTTCTCCTGCTTCTCCTTCTGCTTCAGGTTCTGCTTCTGCTTCTTCGGATTCTTATGCTTCTGCTTCTCCTGCTTCTGCTTCTTCTGCTTCCCTTCCTTCTTTTTCTGCTTCTCCTTCTGTTTCTGCTTCTCCTTCTGCTTCTGCTTCTGCTTCTTGTCCTTCTCCTGTTTCTTCTGCTTCTGTTTCTCCTGCTTCTGCTTTTTCTGCTTTTCCTGCTTCTCTTTCTGCTTCTCCTTCTGCTTCTGCTTCTCCTTCGGCTTCTGCTCCTTCTCCTTCTTCTGTTTCTTCTTCTGCTGCTTCTCCCGCTTCTGCTTCTTCTGCTTCTCCTGCTTCTCGTTCTGCTTCTCTTCGTTGGCTTCTCTTTCTACTTCTGCTTCTTCTTCTCTTTAGTTCTTCCCCTTCTGCTTCTGCTTCTTCTGCTTCTCCTGCTTCTCCTTCTGCATCTCCTTCTGCTTGTGATTTTCCTTGTGCTTCTTCTGCTGCTTCTGCTTCTCCTTCTCCTTCTTCTGCTTCTCCGTCTGCTTCTGCTTCTTCTGCTTTTCATGATTCTCTTTCTGCTACTCCTTCTGCTTCTCCTTCTGTTTATACTTCTCCTTCTCGTTCTTCTGCTATTCCTTCTGCTTCTCTTTCTGCTTCTGCATCTTCAGCTTCTTCTGCTACTGCTTCTGCTTCTTCTGTTTCTTCTGCTTCTCCTTCTGCTTTTGCTTCTCTTTCTGCTTCTGCTTCTCCTTCTGGTTCTCCTTCTTCTTCTCCAGATTCTTCTTCTTCTGCTTTTCCAGCTTCTCCTTCTGCTTCAGGTTCTCCTTTTGCTTCTTCGGCTTCTTCTGCTTCTATTTCTGCTTCTCCTTCTGTTTCTGCTTCTCTTTCTGCTTCTGCTTCTTCTCCTTCTTCTATTTCTTCTGATTCTGCTTCTCCTGCTTCTGCTTCTCTTGCTTCTCCTTCTGTTTCTCTTTATGCTTCTCCTTCTGCTTCTCCTTCTTCTGCTTCTACTACTGCTTCTGCTTCTGCTTCTCCTTCTGCATCTTCTTCTGTTTCAATTTCTCCTTCTTCTGCCTTTCATTATGCTTCTGCTTCTCCTGCTTCTGAACCTTCTGCTTCTCCTGCTTCTCCTGCTTCTCCTTCTCCTTCTCTTTCTGCTT
>NW_012306512.1:0-2721 GCF_000151885.1 Dipodomys ordii
GTCCTGCTGAGTCAAGCTGTGTCCCCCACTGAAACCCGCTGTGTCCTCGCTTTGTCCCCCGCTGAGTCCTGCTGTGTCCTCGCTGTGTCTCCTGCTGTGTCCCGCTGTGTCCCCCGCTGTGTCCCGCTGTGTCCCCGCTGTGTCCTGCTGTGTCCTCACTGTGTCCCACGCTGTCTCCCGCTCTGTCCCCTGCTGTGTCTCAAGCTTTGTCCCCGCTGTGTCCCGCTGTGTCCCGTTGTGTCCCCCCTGTGTCCCGTTGTGTCCCCAGCTGTGTACCTCGCAGTGTCCCGCTGTGTCCCCGCTGTACCGACGCTGTGTCCCGCTGTGTCCTCGCTGTGTTCCCCGCTGTGTCCCGCTGTGTCCCCCACTGTGTCCCCCGCTCTGTCCCGCTGTGTCCCCCACTGTGTCCACCGCTCTGTCCCTCTGTGTCCCCCACTGTGTCCCGCTGTGTTCCGCTTTGTCCCCCACTGTGTCCCGCTTTGTTCTGCTTTGTCCCATTCTGTGTCCCTGCTGTGTCCCTGCTGTGTCCAACTGTGTCCCACTGTGTCCCGCTGTGTCACGCTCTGTCCCCCGAAGCATCCCTCTGTGTCCCTGCTGTGTCCCGCTGTGTCCTTGCTGTGTCCCCAACTGTGTCCCGCTTTGTCCCCCCTGTGTCCGCCACTGTGTCCCGCTGTATCTCCTGCTGTGTCCCACTGTGTCCCCAGCTGTGTCCCCGCTGTGTCCCCCGCGTTTTCCTCGCTGCGTCCCTCTGTTTACCTCTATGTCCCCCGCTGTGTCCCGTTTTGTCCCCCACTGTGTCCCCGCAGTGGCCCCTCTGTGTCCCTGCTATGTCCCGCTGTGTCCTCGCCGTGTCACCCACTGTTTACCGCTTTGTCCCCCACTGTGTCGTGCTGTGTCCCGCTGTGTCCCCTGCTGTGTCCCCCGCTGTGTCCCGCTGTGTCCCCGCTGTGTCACCGCTGTGTCCACCTGTGTACTGCTCTGTCGCGTGGTGGCCCGCTGTGTCCAGCTGTGTCCCCGCTCTGTCCCGCTGTGTCCTCACTGTGTCCCCCGTGGTGTCCCGCTGTGTCCCCCGCTGTGTCCGACTGTGTCACGCTGTGTCCCGCTCTGTCCCCGATGTGTCCCGCTGTGTCCCAATGTGTTCCCTGCTGTGTCCCCCGCAGTGTCACGCTGTGTCCCCGCTGTGTCCCGCTGTGTCCCACTGTGTACCCCGCTGTCTCCCGCTCTGTCCCCCGCTGTGGCTCAAGCTTTGTCCCCACTGTGTCCCGCTGTGTCCTCCCTGTTTACCGGCTGTGTCCCCTCTGTGTCCCCATTGTGTCCCGCTGTGCACCCCGCTGTGTCCAGCTGTGTTCCCGCTGTGTCCCGCTGTGTCCCCCACTGTGTCCCGATGTGTCCCCTGCTGTGTCCCCCAACTGTGTCCCGCTGTGTCCCCCGCTGTGTCCCGCTGTGTGCCCCGCTGTGTCCCGCTTTGTCCACTGCTGTGACCCCGCTGTGTCTTCCTGTGTCCCGCTGTGTCCCCCGCTGTGTCTTGCTGTGTCCCCTGCTGTGTCCCACTGTGTTCCCCGCTGTGGCCTCCGCTGTGTCCCGCAGTGTCCCGCTGTGTCCTTGCTGTATCACCCGCTCTGTCCCGCAGTGATCTCACTGTTTCCCCCGTTGTGTCCTCGCTGTGTCCCCCGCTCTGTTCCGCTGTGTCCCCCACTGTGTCCCGCTGTGTTCTGCTTTGTCCCCCAATGTGTCCGGCTGTGTCCTCACTGTGTCCCCCGCTGTGTCTCGCTGTGTCCCCCGCTGTGTACTGCTGTGTCCCACTTTTGTCCCTGCTGTGACCCGCTGTGTTCCGCTGTGTCCCCGCTGTGTCCCCGCTGTGTCCCGCTGTGCACCCCTTTTTCCCTCTGTGTCTCGCTGTGTCTCACGCTCTGTCCCCCACTGTGTTCCGCTCTGTCCCCCACTGTGTTCCGCTGAGTCCCCCGATGTGTCCCGCTGTGTCCCCCGCTGTGTCTCGCTGTGTATCCGCAGGGTCAACACTGTGTCCCGCAGTGTCCTGCTGTGTCTACTGCTGTGTCCCTGCTGTGTCCCGCTGTGTCCCGCTGTGTCCCGCTGTGTCCTGCTGTGTGCCCGCTGTGTCCCCGCTGTGTCCCGCTGTGCACCCCGCTGTGTCCAGCTTTTTCCCCGGTGTGTCCCGCTGTGTCCTGCTGTGTTCCCCACTGTGTCCCACTGTGTACCCTTCTGTGTCCCCCTCTGTGTCCCGCTGTGTCCCCCGATGTGTCCCACTGTGTACCGCTGTGTCCCTCTGTGTACTGCTGTGTCCCACGCTGAGTCCCTCTGTGTCCCGCTGTGTCCTACCTGTGTCCCCCGCTGTGTCCCGCTGTGTCCCCCGGTGTGTCCCGCTGTGTCCACTGCTGTGTCCCCGTTGTGTCCCGCTGTTTCCCCCGCTATGTCCCACTGTGTCCTCGCTGTGTCCCCCGCTGTGTCCCCCGCTGTGTCCCTTGCTGAGTCCGGCTGTGTCCCCCGCTGTGTCTCGTTGTATCCCGCTGTGTCCCACTCTGTCCCCCACTCTGTCCCGCTTTGTCCCCCCTGTGTCCGACGCTGTGTCCCGATGTATTCCCCGCTGTGTCCCGCTGTGTCCCCCTGTGTCCCGTTTTGTCCCCAGCTGTGTAACTCGCTGTGTCCCCGCTGTGTCAAAGCTGTGTCCCGCTGTGTCCTGCGGTATCACGCTGTGTCCCCCGC
>NW_012306513.1:0-2721 GCF_000151885.1 Dipodomys ordii
TCCTCTCTATCCCCCACTGTGTCCCGCTGTGTCCCCCGCTGTGTCTCGCTATGTCTCCCGCTGTGTCCCATGCTGGGTCCCGATGTGTCCCCCGCTGTGACCCGCTGAGTCGCCTGCTGTGTCCCCAGTGTGTCCCGCTGTGTCCCGCTCTTTCCTCGCTGTATCACACGCTCTTTCCCGCTCTGTCTTCACTGTGTCCCCCGCTGTGTCCTGCTGTGTCCCCCGCTATGTCCTGCTGTGTCCCCCGCTGTGTCCCCCGCTGTGTCCCCGCTGTGTCCCGCTGTGTCCCGCTGTGTCCCGCTGTGTCCCCCGCTCTTTCCCCGCTGTGTCCGTCTGTGTCCCCTGCTGTGTCCCGCTGTGTCCTGCTGTATCCCCCGCTTTGTCCCGCTGTGTTCCCGCAGTGTCCCCACTGTGTCCCACTGTGTCCCGTCATGTCCAGCTTTGTCCCCCGCTGTTTCCCCCGCTGAGTCCCCTCTGTGACCCCGCTATGTCCTGCTCTGTCCTCGCTGTGTCCCCCGCTGTCTCCCGCTTTGTCCTCCGCTGTGTCGCACTGTGTCCCGATGTGTCCTCGCTGTGTCCCCCGCTGTGTCCTGCTGTGTCCTCGC
This sequence comes from Dipodomys ordii, assembly GCF_000151885.1. Taxonomy (NCBI): domain Eukaryota; kingdom Metazoa; phylum Chordata; class Mammalia; order Rodentia; family Heteromyidae; genus Dipodomys; species Dipodomys ordii. The sequence goes on from NW_012306513.1 coordinate 606, forward strand.
TGGGTCCCCCGTTTTGTCCCGCTCTGTCCCTCGCTGTGTCCCGCTGTGTCATGCTGTGTCCCGCTCTGTCCCCGCTGTGCCCCACTTTGTCCCCCTCTGTGTCCCCCGCTGTGTCCTCACCGAGTCCCCACTTTGTCCCGCTGTGTCCCCCACTGTGTCCCGCGGTGACCAATGCTGTGTCACCGCTGTGTCCGGCTGTGTCTCTGCTGTGTCCCGCTGTGTCCCCCGCTGTGTCCGACTGTGTCCCGCTGGTCCCACTCTGTCCCCGATGTGTCCCGCTGTGTCCCCGCTGAGTCATGCAGTGTCCCCCGCTCTGTCCGCCGCTTTGCCCGGCTGTATCCCCCACTGTGTCCCGCTGTGTCCCGTGGTGTCCCGCTTTGTTCCCCGCTGTGTCCCCCTCTGTGCCTGCTGTGTCCCTGCAGTGTCCCCTCTGAGTCCCTGCTATGTCCCGCTGTGTCCTCGCTGTGTCACCCGCTGTCTACTGCTTTGTCCCCTGCTGTGTCGCGCTGTGTCGCGCTGTGTCCCGCTGTGTCCCCCGCTGTGTCCTGCTGTGTCCTCGATGTGTCCCCCGCTGTGAACGCTGTGTCCCCGCTGTGTCCCGCTTTGTCCCGCTGTGTACTGCTGTGTCCCGCCTGTGTCCCCCGCTGTGTCCCGCTGTGTCCCGCTGGGTTCATTTGTGTCCTCGCTGTGATCCCCTCTGTGTCCCGCTGTGTCCCCCTGTCTATCCCCTGCTGTGTCATGCTGTGTCCAATGCTGTGTCCCATTGTGTCCCCCGCTGTTTCCTGCTGAGTCCCCTGCTGTGTCCCTGGTGTGTCCCGCTGTGTCCCGATTTGTCCTCGCTGTATCACAAACTCTGTTCCGCTGTGTCCTCATTGTGTCCCCCACTGTGTACCGCTGTGTCTGCTGCTGTGTCCCTGCTGTGTCCCGCTTTGTCCCACTTTGTCCCGCTGTGTCCTGCTGTGTCCCCCTCTGTGTCCCGCTGTGTCCCCCGCTGTGTTCTGTTGTGTCCCGCTGTGTACTGCTGTGTCCCCCGCTGAGTCCCGCTGTGTCCCGCTGTGTCCCGCTGTGTCCCGCTGTGTCCCCCGCTGTGTCCCTCTTTGTCTACTGCTGTGTCCCTGCTGTGTCCCGCTGTGTTCTGCTGTGTCCCCCTGTGTCCCACTGTGTCCTCGCTGTGTCCCACGCTGTGTTCCGCTGTGCCCTCGCTGTGTCCCCCGATGTGTCCCACTGTGTACCCTTCGGTGTCCACCTCTGTGTCCCGCTGTGTCCCCCGATGTGTCCCGCTGTGTCCCTCTCTGTCCCGCTGTGTACTGCTGTGTCCCCTGCTGAGTCCCGCTGTGTCCCCGCTGTGTCCCACCTGTGTCCCCAGCTGTGTCCCGCTGTGTTCCGCTGTGACCCCCGCTGGGTCCACCGCTGTGTTCCCCGCTGTGTCCCGCTGTGTCCCACTGTGTCCCGCTGTGTAAACGCTGTGTCCCGCTGTGTTCCTCTGTGACCCCCGCTGGGTCCACCGCTGTGTCCCCCGCTGTGTCCCGCTGTGTCCCACTGTGTCCCGCTGTGTAACCGCTGTGTCCCGCTGTGTCCCACTGTGTCCCACCCTGTGTCCCGCTGTGTACCTGCTGTGACCCGCTGTGTCCCGCTGTCTCCCCGCTGTGTGCCTGCTGTGTCCCGCTGTGTAGCCCGCTGTGTCCCGCTGTGTCCTCGCTGTGTCCCCCGCTGTGTCCCGATGTGTCCCCCACTGTGTTCCGCTGTGTCCCCCGCTGTGTCCCGCTGTGTCCCCCGCTGTGTCCCTCTGTGTCCCCGCAGTGTCACCACTTTATCCCCCTGTGTCCCTTTGTGTTCCGTGGTGTCCCTCTATGTCCCCCGCTGTGTCACCCACTGAGTCCCCGCTGTGTCCCCGCTGTGTCCCGCTGTGTCCTCTCTGTATCCCCCGCTGTCTCCCGCTTTGTCCCCTGCTGTGTCTCACGCTTTGTCCCCGCTGTGTCCCACTGTGTCCCGCTGTGTCCCCCACTGCGTCCCTTTGTGTCCCCAGCTGTGAACTCTGCTGTATCCCGCTGTGTCCCTGCTGTCCCCCGCTGTGTCCCCCGCTGTCCCCCGCTGTGTCCCGCTGTGTCCTCGGTGT
>NW_012306514.1:0-2721 GCF_000151885.1 Dipodomys ordii
CAGCGGGACACAGCGGGGGACACAGTGGGACACAGCAGGGACAAAGCGGGACACCAGCGGGACACAGCGGGGGACACAGTGGAACAAAGCTTGGGACACAGCGGGACACAGCGGGGGAGGCACCGAGGACACAGCGGGACACAGCGGGACAAAGCGGGGGACACAGCAGTGAAACAGCTGGACACAACGGAGTACATAGCGGGACACAGTGCGCACACAGGGGGACACAGCGGGACACAGCTGGACTCAGCAGGGACAGAGCGGGACACAGCGGAACACAGTGGGACACAGCGGGGGACACAGCGGGACCCAGCGGGGGACCCAGCTAGGAAAAAGTGGGACACAGCTGGGGACACAGCGAGGACACAGCGGGGGACACAGCGGGGGACACAGCAGGACACAGCGAGGAACAGCGTAGATACAGCGGGGACACAGCGTTACACAGCGTGGTACACAGCTGGGGACACAACGGGACACAGTGTGGGCACAGCGGTACACAGCGGGACACAGTGGGACACAGCGGGGACAAAGCGTGAGATACAGCGGGGGACAGAGTGGGAGACAGCGGGGGACACAGCGGGGACACAGCGGGGACTCAGCGGGGTCACAGCGGGATACACAGTTGTGGACACAACGGGACACAGTGTGGGCACAGCGGGACACAGCGGGACAGAGTGGGACACAGAAGGGATAAAGCGTGAGACACAGCGGGAGACAGAGCGGGAGACAGCGGGGGACACAGCGAGGACACAGCGGGACACAGCGCGACACAGCGGGGGACACAGCTAGGACACAGCAGGACACAGCGGGACACAGTGGGGACACAAAGGGGACACAGCGGGGGAAACAGCGGGGGAAAAAGCGGGACACCATGGGACACAGTGTGACACAGCAGGACACAGAGGGAACACTGCGTCGACACAGCGGGACAAAGCGGGGGACACAGCGGGACACAGCGGGGGACACAGCGGGGGACAGTGGAGACAAAGAGAGGACACAGCGGGACACAGCGGTGACACAGCTGGACACAACGGAGTACACAGCCGGACACAGCGGGCACAAAGAGGGGACAGATCGGGACACAGCTGGACACAGCGGGACATAGCGGGGGACACAGCGGAACACAGAGGGGGACACAGTGAGGACACAGTGGGACACAGCGGGGGACACAGCGGGGGACACAGCGGGACACAGCGAGGAACAGCGTAGATACAGCGGGGACACAGCATTACACAGCGTGGTACACAGCTGTGGACACAACAGGACACAGTGTGGGCACAGCAGGACACAGCGGGACACAGTGGGGACATAGCGGGGACAAAGCGTGAGACACAGCGGGGGACAGAGTGGGAGACAGCAGGGGACACAGCGGGGACTCAGCGGGGTCACAGCGGGATACAGCGGGACACAGAGTGACACAGCGGGGGACACAGCGATGACAAAGCGGGACACAGGGGGGGACACAGTGGGACAGAGCAGGGTACACAGCAGGGGACACAGAGGGACCCAGCGGGACCCAGCGGGGGACACAGGGGGGACACAGCGGGACACAGCGGGGGACACAGCGAGGACACATTGGGACACAGCGGGGACACAGCAGGACTCAGCGGGGGACACAGCAGTACACAGCGAGACACAGCGGTACACAGCGGAGCACAGCAGGGACACAGCGGGGGACAAAGCCGGACACAGCGGGACACAGCGGGGGACACAGCGGGGGACACAGAGGGGTACACAGCGGGACACAGCAGTGGACAAAGCAGGACACAGTGAGGGACACAGCGAGGACACTGCGGGACTCTGCGGGAGACACAGCGAGGACACAGCGTGACACAGCGGAACACAGCGGGACACAGCAGGGGACACAGCGGGACACAGCGGGGACACAGCAGGGACACAGCGGGGGACAGAGTGGGACAGAGCAGGGGACACAGCAGGGGACACAGAGGGACAGAGCGGGACACAGCAGGGGACAAAGGGGGGACACAGCGGGACACAGCGGGGGACACAGTGAGGACACATTGGGAAACAGCGGGGACACAGCGGGACTCAGAGGGGGACACAGCAGTACACAGCGGGACAAAGCGGGGCACAGCAGGGACACAGCGGGGGACACAGCGGGAAACAGCGAGGGACACTGCGGGGGACACAGCAGGACACAGTGTGGAACACAGAGAGTACACAGCGGGACCCAGCGGGACACAGCGTCGATACAGCGGGGACACAGCGTGACACAGCAGGGTACATAGCTGGGGACACAACGGGACACAGTGGGGGACATAGCGGGACACAGCGGGACACAGCGGGACACAGCGGGTCACAACGGGGACAAAGCGGGGGACACAGCGGGAAACAGCGAGGGACACTGCGGGGGACACAGCGAGACACAGTGTGGAACACAGAGAGTACACAGCGGGACCCAGCGGGACACAGCGTCGATACAGCGGGGACACAGCGTGACACAGCAGGGTACATAGCTGGGGACACAACGGGATACAGTGGAGGACATAGCGGGACACAGCAGGACACAGCGGGTCACAGCGGGGACAAAGCGGGGACTCAGCGGGGGACAAACGGGACACCACGGAATACAGCGGGATACAGCGGGACACAGCGGGGACACAGCAGGACACAGCGGGACACAGAGGGGGACACAGCGGGACACAGCGGGGGACAGAGCGGGGGACAAAGCGGGACACCACGGGTCAGTGTGTGTCATGA
>NW_012306515.1:0-2721 GCF_000151885.1 Dipodomys ordii
TCACAGTGTGACATAGTGAGTACACAGATGTCCTTGATGTGTGGGACACATGTGTCCGACAAAGTAGGCAGGTGTGTACCCCAGTGTGACATATGTGTCCCACAGCAGTGGACGTGGGGTGACACAGTTAGATAAAGTGTCGGACAGTGGGGGACACAGTGTGGACACAGGTGGTGACACATGTGGCCACAGGGGGACACAGGGGGGACAAAGAAGGGGACATATCGGGGGACAGAGCGGGACACAGTGGGGACACAGTGGCACCCAGCAGGACACATCATCGATACATCGGGGAACACATTGGGACACATAGCGACACAGGTGACGACAGATCTGAACACAGCGAGGGACACAGGGAGGACACAGCGGGACACTGCGGGGACACAGGGGGACATAGCAGGGGACAGAGCGGGACACAGCGGGGGACACAGGGAGGACACAGCGGGACACAGCGGGGCCACAGCTGGGACTCAGCGGGGGACACAGCAGGACACAGCGGGGACAGAGCGGGATACACAGTGGGCCACAGCGGATACACAGCAGAGACATAGCGGGACACAGCAGGACACAGCGGGACACAGCGGGACACCGCGGGGGACACAGCGGGACACAGTGGGACACAGCGCAGGACACAGTGGGACACAGCAGGGACAGAGCAGGGGACACAGCGGGACACAGAGGGACACAGCGGAGGACAAAGCGGGACACAGCGGGACACAGCGGGGACCCAGTTGGACACAGCAGGGGACACAGCGGGGGACACAGCCAGGGACACACCGGGACAAATTGGGGGACACAGCGGGGACACAGCGGGACACAACAGGACACAGCGAAAACTCAGCGGGGGTCACAGCGGGGACACAGCGGGACAAAGCGGGGGACATTGGGGACACAGATGGGGACAACGGGGATACAGCGGGACAGAGCATGGACACAGCGGGGGACACAGCGGGACACAGTGGCACACAGCGGGGACACAACGTGGGACAGCAGGGACACAGCGGGACACAGGGGGGACACAGCAGGGGGCACAGCAGGGGACACATTGGGACAGCGCGGGACACAGCGGGACACAGGGGGACACAGCGAAACACAGCGGGGACACAGCAGAACACAGCGGGACACAGCACGGATACACCGGCGAACAGCTGGGACACAGCCCGGACACAGCGGGGGACACTGTGGGGAAAAGTGGGGGACACAGAGGGGGTACTAGTGGTACACAGCGGGGGACCCAGCGGGGGACACAGCGGGGACACATTGGGACAAAGCGAGGACACAGCCGGACACAGCGGGACACAGCGGGGACACAGCTGGACACAACGGGACACAGCGGGATACACAGAGGGACACAGCGGGAGACACAGCAGGACACAGCGGGACGCAGCGGGTCCCAGCAGGGACACAGCGGGACACAGCGGGGGACACAGAGGGACACATCGGGGGACACAGCGAAGACACAGCGGGACACAGAGGGGGACACAGCGAGGACACAGCGGGACATAACAGGGGAAACAGCCGGACACAAGGGGGACACAGCAGGGACACTGCGGGACACAGCGGGGGACACAGTTGGACACAGGGGGACACAGCAGGGGACACAGCGGGACACAGCTGGACACAGCGGGGGATACAGCTGGGACACAGCGGGACACAGCGGGACACAGCGGGACACAGCGGGAGACACAGCGGGACACAGAGGGGGACACAGAGGGGTACACAGCGGGACACAACGGGGAACACAGCGAGGACACAGCGGGGACACAGCGGGACACAGCGGGTTACACAGCTGGGGACACTAAGGGACACATCGGGGGACACAGCGAGGACATAGCGGAACACAGCTTGGGACACAGCGAAGACACAGCGGGACACAGCGGGACACAGCGGAACACAGCGGGACACAGCAGGGACACAGCATTAGACACAGCGGGACAAGCGGAGGACACAGCAGGACACAGCGGGGGACACAGCAGTTCACAGCGGGACACAGCGGGACACAGCAGGGGACACAGCAGGACACAGAGGGGGACACTGAGGGTTACACAGTGGGACACAGCGGGAACACAGCGAGGACCCAGCGGGACACAGCGGGACACTGCGTCGATACAGCGGGGACACAGCGGGACACAGCGGGTACACACCTGGTGACACAAAGGGACACATCGGTGGACACAGCGAGGACACAGCGGAACACAGCGTGGGACACAGCGAGGACACAGCGGGACGCAGCGGGACACAGCGGAACACAGCAGTGACACAGCAGTAGACACAGTGGGACAAAGTAGGGGACACAGGGGGACACAGCGGGGGATACAGGGAGGACACAGCGGGACACAGAGGGGACACAGCTGGGACTCACCGGGGGACACAGCGGGGGAAAAAGCGGGACACCAGGGGACAAAGCTGGACACAGCGGGGACACTGCGGGAACATAGCAGGACACAGCAGGGTACACAGCGGGACACAGTGGGACACAGCGGGGGACAAAGCGGGGACACAGCGGGACACAGTGAGGAAACACAGCGAGGACACAGCGGGACACAGCGGGGACAATGCGGGAACATAGCAGGACACAGCAGGGTACACAGCGGGACACAGTGGGACACAGCAGGGGACAAAGCGGGGACACAGCGGGACACAGCGTGGAAACACAGTGACGACACAGCAGGACACAGCATGGGACAAAGCGGGAGATAACAGGAGACACAGCGAGGACAC
>NW_012306516.1:0-2721 GCF_000151885.1 Dipodomys ordii
ACAGTGGGGGCACAGCGGGACACAGCGGGACACAGTGGGACAAAGCAAGGACAAATCGTGAGACACAGCGAGGGACAGAGCGGGAGTCAGCGGGGGACACAGCGAGGACACAGCAGGGCACAGCGGGACACAGCAGGGACAGAGCGGGACACAGCGGGACACAGCGGGACACAGCGGGGGACACAGGGAGGACAGAGCGGGACAAGGCGGGGACACAGCAGGAACTCAGCGGGGGACACAGTGGGGGACAAAGCGGGACACCACGGAGCACAGCGGGACACAGCAGGACACCGAGGGTACTCAGCGGGGGACACAGCTGGGGACCAAGCAGGACACCATGGGACACAGTGTGACACAGCGGGACACAGCGGCGACACTGCGGGGACACAGCGGGACAAAGCGGGGGACACAGCCTGACACAACGGAGTACACAGCGGGACACAGCTGGCACAAAGCGGGGACACAGCGTGACACAGCAGGACACAGCAGGGACAGAGCGGGACACAGCGGGACACAGAGGGGCCACAGCGGGGACACACCGGGACACTGAGGGTCACAGCAGGGACACAGCGGGACAAAGCGGGACACATCAGGACACAGCGGGGGACACAGCGGGACACAGCAGGGGACACAGCGAGGACACAGCGGGACACAGCGGGAGACACAGTGAGGACACAACTGGACACAGCGGGAGACACAGCGAGGACACAGCGGGACACAGCGGGGGGAAAAGTGGGACACAGCGGGGACACAGCAGTGGACACAGCGGGAGTCAGAGGGGGAAACAGCGGGACACAGCGGGGGACACAGCGGGGGCCACAGCGGGACACAGTGGGACACAACTGGGGACACAGCGGTACACAGCGGTGGACACAGCGGGACACAGCGGTGGACACAGCGAGGACCCAGCGGGACCCAGCGGGACACAGCGTCGATACAGCGGGGACAGAGTGGGCCACAGCGGGGTACACAGCTGGGGACACAACGGGGCACATCGGGGGACACAGCAAGGACTCAGCGGAACACAGCGTGGGACACAGTGAGGACACAGGGAGACACAGTGGGACACAGCAGGAACACAGCAGTAGACACAGCGGGACACAGCAGGGGACACAGCGGGACACAGCGGGTGACACAGGGAGGACAGAGCGGGACAGAGCGGGGACACAGCTGGGACTCAGCGGGGGACACAGCGGGTGACAAAGCGGGACCCAGCGGGACACAGCGGGACACAGCGTCGATACAGCGGGGACACAGCGGGACACAGCGGGGTACACAGCTGGGACACAACGGAACACAGCGGGGGACACATCGAGGACACAGCAGGACACAGCGGGGACACAGCAGGGACACTGCGGGAACATAGCACGACACAGCTGGGTACACAGCGGGACACAGCGGCACACAGCTTGGGACACAGCGGGGACATAGCGGGACACAGTGGTGGACACAGCGAGGACACAGTGGGACACAGCGTGGGACAAAGTGGGAGACAGCGGGGCACACAGCGAGGACACAGCAGGACACCGAGGGGACTCAGCGGGGGACACAGCTGGGGACAAAGCAGGACACCATGGAACACAGTGTAACACAGCGGGACACAGCGGGGACACTGCGGGGACACAGCGGGACAAAGCGGGGGACACAGCCTGACACAACGAAGTACACAGCGGGACACAGCGGGCACAAAGCGGGGACACAGCGGGACACAGCAGGACACAGCAGGGACACAGCGGGACACAGCGGGACACAGCGGAGGACCCAGCGAGGACACGGCGGGACACAGCGGGGGACACAGCGAGGACACAGCGGGGACTCAGCGGGGTCACAGCGGGACACAGACTGACACAGCGGGACACAGCAGAGGACACAGCGGGACACAGCGGAGGACAGAGCGACGACACAGCAGGACACAGCGGGGACACAGGGGGACTCAGCAGGGTTACAGCGGGACACAACAGGACACAGCAGGACACAGCGTGACACAGCGGGGACACAGCAAGGACACAGTGGGGGACACAGCGGGACACAACGGGACACAGCGGGGGACACAGTAGGACAGAGCGGGGGACACAGCGGGGGACAGAAGGGCACACCACGAATAACAGAGCAAGGACACAGCGGGACCCAGCGGGACATAGCCTCGATACAGCGGGATTCACAGCGTTACACAGCGGGTTACACAGCTGGGGACACAAAGTGACACAGTGGTGGACACAGCAGGACACAGCGGGACAGAGTGGGACACAGACGGGATAAAGCATGAGACACAGCGGGGGACAGAGCGGGAGACAGCGGGGGACAGCGGGACACTGCGTGGGACACAGCGGGACACAGAGGGGGACACAGAGGGGTACACAGCGGGACACAGCGGGGAACACAGCGAGGACACAGCGGGACACAGCGGGACACAGCGTCGATACAGCGGGTACACAGCCGGACACAACAGGGTACACAGCTGGGGACACAAAGGGACACATCGGCGGACACACCGAGGACACTGTGGAACACACCGTGGGACACAGCGAGGACACAGCGGGACACAGTGGGACACAGCGGGACACAGCAGGGACACAGCAGTAGACACAGCGGGACACAGCGGGGGACAGAGCAGGACACAGCGAGGACACAGCAGGACCCACCGGGACACAGCTTCGGTACAGCGGGGACACAGCGGGACACAGCGGGTTACACAGCTGAGGACACAAAGGGACACATCGG
>NW_012306517.1:0-2720 GCF_000151885.1 Dipodomys ordii
TTCTCCTTCTGCTTCTGCTTCTCCTTCTGCTTCTGCTTCATTTTCTCCTTCTGCTTCTCATTCTGCTTCTGCGTCTTCTGTTTTATCTGCTTCTCCTGCTTCTGCTTCTCCTGCTTCTCCTACTTCTCGTGCTGCTTTCCCTTCTGCGTCTCTTTCTGCTTCTGCTTATCCTTTTGCTTCTCCTACTCCTAATCCTTCTCTCTCGCCTTCTCCGACTTCTTCTTCTTCTGCTTCTCTTGCTGCTTCTGCTTCTGCTTATTCTACTATTACTGTTTCTTCTGCTTCTGCTTCAGATTGTGCTTATTCTGTTTCTCCTTCTGCTTCAGATTCTGTTTCTGTTTTTTGGGCTTCTCCTGTTTCTTCTGCTTCTGCTTCTCCTGCTTCTTCTGCTTCTCCTGCTTCTCTTTCTGCTTCTCCTTCTGCTTATGCTTCTCCTTCTGCTTCTACTTCTGCTCTTCTCGTTCTTCTGTTTCTTTTGCTTCTGTTTCTTCTGCTTCTACTTCTGTTTCTTCTGATTCTATTTCTGCTTCTCCTTCTTCTCCTCTTTCTGCTTTTACTTCTGCTTCTTCTGATTCTCCTGCTTCTCCTTCTTGTTCTCCTTCTGTTTCTGCTTCTCTTTCTGCTTCTGCTTCTCCTTCTGCTGCTCCTTCTCCTTCTCCTTCTTCTGCTTCTCCCACTGCTTCTGCTTCTGCTTCTTTTGCTTATTCTTATACTTCTGCTTCTGCTTCTTCTGTTTCTACTGCTTCTCCTTATGCTTCTTCTTATGCTTCTCCTTATGCTTCTCCTTCTTCTCCTTCTTCTTCTTCTTCTTCTCCTTCTCCTTCTTCTTCTTCTTCTTCTTCTTCTTCTTCTTCTTCTTCTTCTTCTTCTTCTTCTTCTTCTTCTTCTTCTTCTTCTTCTTCTTCTTCTTCTTCTTCTTCTTCTTCTTCTTCTTCTTCTTCTTCGTCTTCTTCTTCTTCTTCGTCTTCTTCTTCTCTTTCTTCTGCTTCTGCTTTTCCTGCTTCTTCTGCTTCTACTGCTTCTCTTTCTGCTTCTCATTCTGCTTCTGCTTCTCCTTCTGCTTCTCCTATTGCTTCTGCGGCTCTTCCTTCTCCTTCTCCTACTTCTACTTCTCCTTCTGCTTCTGCTTCTTCTGCTTCTCCTGCTTCTCCTTCTGAGTCTTCTTCTGCTTCTGCTTCTCCTTGTGCTGCTTCTTCTGCTTCTGTTTCTCCTTCTGCTTCTTTTGCTTCTCCTTCTGATTCTCCTTCTCCTTCTGCTTCTGTTTCTCTTTCTCCTTCTTGTTCTCCTGCTTTTTCTTCTGCTTCTGCTTCTGCTGCAACTGCTACTGCTTCTGCTTCTTCAGTTTCTTCTGCTTCTCCTTCTGCTTTTGATTCTCTTTCTGCTTCTGCTTCTCCTTCAGCTTGTCATTCTGCTTCTCCAGATTCTGCTTTTTCTGCTTCTCCTGCTTCTCCTTCTGCTTCAGGTTCTGCTTCTGCTTCTTCGGATTCTTATGCTTCTGCTTCTCCTGCTTCTGCTTCTTCTGCTTCCCCTTCTTCTCTTTCTGCTTCTCCTTCTGTTTCTGCTTCTCCTTCTGCTTCTGCTTCTTGTCCTTCTCCTGTTTCTTTTGCTTCTGCTTCTCCTTCTTCTGCTTTTTCTACTTTTCCTGCTTCTCTTTCTGCTTCTCCTACTGCTTCTGCTTCTCCTTCGGCTCCTGCTCCTTCTGCTTCTTCTGTTTCTTCTTCTTCTGCTTCTCCCGCTTCTGCTTCTTCTGCTTCTCCTGCTTCTCGTTCTGCTTCTCTTCGTCGGCTTCTCTTTCTACTTCTGCTTCTTCTTCTTCTGCTTCTGATTCTTCTCTTTAGTTCTTCTCCTTCTGCTTCTGCTTCTTCTGCTTCTCCTGCTTCTCCTTCTGCATCTCCTTCTGCTTGTGCTTTTCCTTGTGCTTCTTCTTCTGCTTCTGCTTCTCCTTCTCCTTCATCTCCTTCTCCGTCTGCTTCTGCTTCTTATGCTTTTCCTGATTCTCTTTCTGCTTCTCCTTCTGCTTCTCCTTCTGTTTCTCCTTCTCCTTCTCGTTCTTCTGCTATTCCTTCTGCTTCTCTTTCAGCTTCTGCATCTTCAGCTTCTTCTTCTTCTCCTTCTGCTTCTTCTGTTTCTTCTGCTTCTCCTTCTGCTTTTGCTTCTCTTTCTGCTTCTGCTTCTTCTTCTGGTTCTCCTTCTTCTTCTCCAGATTCATCTTCTGCTTCTCCAGCTTCTCCTTTTGCTTCAGGTTCTCCTTTTGCTTCTTCGGCTTCTTGTGCTTCTATTTCTGCTTCTCCTTCTGTTTCTGCTTCTCTTTCTGCTTCTGCTTCTTCTCCTTCTTCTATTTCTTCTGATTCTGCTTCTCCTGCTTCTCCTTCTGTTTCTCTTTATGCTTCTCCTTCTGCTTCTCCTTCTTCTGCTTCTACTACTGCTTCTGCTTCTGCTTCTCCTTCTGCATCTTCTTCTGTATCAATTTCTCCTTCTTCTGCCTTTCATTATGCTTCAGCATCTCCTGCTTCTGCTCCTTCTGCTTCTCCTGCTTCTCTTCTCCATCTCTATCTGCTTCTCCTTATACTTTCTGTTTATCCTAAGCCTAATCCATCTCTTTACTCCTTCTTCTTCTTCTGCTTCTCCTGCTGCATCTTCTTCTGCTGATTCATCTGCTTTCATCTGCTTATTCAGTTTCATCATCTTCTGCATCAACTTCTGCATCTTCAGGATTCTCC
>NW_012306518.1:0-1400 GCF_000151885.1 Dipodomys ordii
CCTCCAACCAGGGAGGAGGCCAGTCCTCAAGTCTATAGGATTCAGGAACAGAAGTCATGTGTGAAAGACTAGCCCCGGGACCAGCGAGAGAGGGACCAGACCCCCTCCCCCTCCGCAACACGTCGGCTGGCGGTCGAAACCCCACCCTCCCCCCTCCCCGTCCTCATGGCTACGACAGAGGAAAAGCAAATGATGATAATAATGAATCATAACAACCTATATGTATGTGTATGTCAGAACTCTCACTCCCCACTGCCGGGTAGGTGAGGACTGACTGACTGAGTGAGTGACTGACACGACCCATGTTTTGACCCTCCCACCGCCCCATCCACCTTGTCGACGGCGAACGCGCGCCATCTAGTGGTGGTTTTGTGAATTGCAGTTTTCTCTCATGAAATGCATGGGGGAAAAAAAGAACAAACAAACCAGGCACTGACTGACTGAGAAAACCGGCCCAGGCTTGCTGGCCCCGAGAGAGACTGCCTTCTTTTCAGAGAAGGGGTGGGGTGGGGATGATGATGTGCCTCGTTGGAGTATGGGGCCCATGCATAGGCAGGCAAGCAGGCAGGCAGGCTCGGAGTGGGACCGTTGTGTGTTGGAGCGCCAGTACAGTAGCTCAAGCCCCAGGATTGACTGGCAAGTCGAGAGGAAAAGGAGGGAGGGAGTGCGGGCGGGCGGGCGGGAGAGAGAATTCAAACGAGAGAGAGAGAGAGACAGACAGACAGACAGACAGACACACAGAGACAAAGATAGACACAGAGAGAGAAATAGAGAAACAGAAACAGAGAGACAAGAGACAGAGACGTGGTGAATTGGTCCGGCTGGACTACATACATGCTCTGTCGGGTCCGATCTTTGAGTTTCCTCAAAGATGCACGTACGCACACATACAGATACACTGAGATGCCCTCTGCCCCCTCTTCTCTCCTCTCCAATTCCCCCGCCCCCTCCCCCCTCGCCCCCCCCGTCAGGCACCAGAAATGAGATCCCTCCCCTTCGCCTATTGCGTCAATTACAAACAAAAGGCAGCGTGAGATTCAAGCAAATTTGTTTTATTTTGTTCCGAGGGTAGGGTTGTGGATTTTGGTGCGGGGGGGGGGTCGGAGGTCATGGTCGTGGTCAAGTAATCGCCTGCGGGGGGGTTGAGTATGGACGGTTACGCCACCTGCATGGATGGCTCGCGTTCCCCTCTGGCTGTCTGGTTGCCGCTGAGTGCTTCAGATATCACCATCCGGTCAGGAAGCAGGGGCTGGAAGATAAAGAGATATTAAAGAGATAATTAGGAGCAGGACTCCAAGGAAGCCCGAAGGCAGGGGGGGGCGTGGGGAGGGGGGAGGGAGAGAATGGTGGAGAGGAGGGGAGACGGATCTATCCAGGAAACGAGCGACTCCTCCCCCTGA
>NW_012306519.1:0-1320 GCF_000151885.1 Dipodomys ordii
GAATTCGTAAAATTCCACGCTGAAACCCTCGTATGCGGAAATGCATGAATAAGTTGGCCGGGCTTTCCTTTCTGGTTAACTGAATATAAAGAGCGTGAGTAACGCCTCAATTATGTGTCATCTACAAGCCAAGACTTCCTGACGGGCAGAAAGGAAGAAGAAAGAGCAACATAAACCTCCCCCTCCGCAACACGTCGGCTGGCGGTCGAAACCCCGCCCTCCCTCCTCCCCGTCGTCATGGCTACGACAGAGGAAAAGCAAATGATGATAATAATGAATCATAACAACCTATATGTATGTGTATGTCAGAACTCTCACTCCCCACTGCCGGGTAGGTGAGGACTGACTGACTGTCTGAGTGAGTGACTGACCCGACCCGTGTTTTGCCCCTCCCGCGCGCCATCTAGTGGTGGTTTTGTGAATTGCAGTTTTCTCTCATGAAATGCATGGGGGAAAAAAAAGAACAAACAAACCACGCACTGACTGACTGAGAAAACCGGCCCAGGCTGGCTGGCCCCGAGAGAGACTGCCTTCTTTTCAGAGAAGGGGTGGGGTGGGGATGATGATGTGCCTCGTTGGAGTATGGGGCCCATGCATAGGCAGGCAGGCAGGCAGGCAGGCTCGGAGTGGGACCGTTGTGTGTTGGAGCACCAGTACAGTAGCTCAAGCCCCAGGATTGACTGGCAAGTCGAGAGGAAAAGGAGGGAGGGAATGCGGGCGGGCGGGCGGGCGGGAGAGAGAATTCAAACGAGAGAGAGAGAGACAGACAGACAGACAGACAGACAGACAGACAGACAGACAGAGACAAAGAGAGACACAGAGAGAGAAATAGAGAAACAGAAACAGAGAGACAAGAGACAGAGACGTGGTGAATTGGTCCGGCTGGACTACATACATGCTCTGTCGCGTCCGATCTTTGAGTTTCCTCAAAGATGCACGCACGCACACACACAGATACACTGAGATGCCCTCTGCCCCCTCTTCTCTCCTCTCCAATTCCCCCGCCCCATCCCCCCCCGTCAGGCACCAGAAATGAGATCCCTCCCCTTCGCCTATTGCGTCAATTACAAACAAAAGGCAGCGTGAGATTCAAGCAAATTTGTTTTATTTTGTTCCGAGGGTAGGGTTGTGGATTTTGGTGCGGGAGGGGGGGGTCGGAGGTCGTGGTCGTGGTCGAGTAATCGCCTGCGGGGGGGGGTGAGGATGGACGGTTACGCCACCTGCATGGATGGCTCCCGTTCCTCTCTGGCTGTCTGGTTGCCGCTGAGTGCTTCAGATATCACCATCCGGTCAGGAAGCAGAGGCTGAAGATAAAGAGAT
>NW_012306520.1:0-2720 GCF_000151885.1 Dipodomys ordii
GCTGGGTCCCCCGCTGTGTCCCACTGTGTCCCGCTGTGTCCCACTCTGTCCCTGCTGTGTCCCCCTGTGTCCCCCTGTGTGCGTGCTGTGTCCCGCTATGTACTCCGTTGTGTCCAGCTGTTTCACCGCTGTGTCCCCTGCTTTGTCCCGCTGTGTCTTCGCTGCGTCCCCCGCTGTGTCCCGCTGTGTCCCGCTCTGTCCCTGCTGTGTCCCGCTGTGTCCCCCGCTGTCTCCCGCTCTGTCCCTCGCTGTGTCTCACGATTTGTCCTTGCTTTGTCCCACTGTGTCCCGCTGTGTCCCGCTGTGCCCCCACTGTGTCCCCTTGTGTCCACAGATGTGTACCACACTGTGTAACGCTGTATCCCCGCTGTATCGACGCTGCGTCCCGCTGGGTCTCGCTGTGTCCTCGCTGTGTTCCCTGCTGTGTCCCGCAGAGTCCTCCGCTGTGTCCCCCGCTGTGTCCTCGCTGTGTCCCCCGCTGTGTCCCGCTGTGGCCTCGCTGTGTCCCCCGCTGTGTCCTGCTGTGTCCCCCACTGTGTCCCGCTGTGTCCTCGCTGTGTCCCGCTCTGTCTCCCCCTTGTCCCCGCTGTGTCCCGCTGTGTCCCATGGTGTCCCGCTTTGTCCCCCGCTGTGTCCCCCGCTGAGTTCCCGCTGTGTCCCCGCCTTGACCCGCTTTGTCCTCTTTGTGTCCCCCGCTGTGTCCCGCAGTGTCCCCTGCTGTGTCCCGCTGTGTCTACTGCTTTGTTCCTGCTGTGTCCCTCTGTGTCCCGCTGTGTCCCCCTGTGTCCTCACTGTGTCCCACGCTGTGTTCCGCTGAGTCCTTGCTGTGTCCCCCGATGTGCCCCGTTGTGTCCCCAGCTGTGTACCCCGCTGTGGCCCACTGTGTCCCCGCTGTATCGACGCTGTGTCCCGCTGTGTCCCACTGTGTCCTCGCTGTGTCCCCCGCTGTCTCCCGCTCTGTCCCCTGCTGTGTCTCACGCTTTGTCCCAGCTGTGTCCCACTGTGTTCCGCTGTTTCCCGCTGTGCCCCCACTGTGTCCCGTTGTGTCCACAGCTGTGTACCACGCTGTGTAACGATGTGTCCCCGCTGGATCGACGCTGTGTCCTGCTGGGTCCCGCTGTGTCCTCGCTGTGTTCACGGCTGTGTCCCGCAGTGTCCCCCGCTGTGTCCCCCGCTGTGTCCCCCGCTGTGTCCTCGCTGTGTTCCACGGTGTGTCCCGCTGTGTCCTCGCTGGGTCCCCCGCTGTGTCCCGCTGTGTCCCGCTCTGTCCCTGCTGTGTCCCGCTGTGTCCTGCTGTGTCTTCGATGTGTCCCCCGCTGTCTCCCGCTCTGTCCCCTGCTTCGTCTCACGATTTGTCCTCGCTGTGTCCCACGGTGTCCCCCTGTGTCCCGCTGTGCCCCCACTGTGTCCCGTTATGTCCACATATGTGTACCACGCTGTGTAACGCTGTATCCCCGCTGTATCGACGCTGTGTCCCGCTGTGTCCTCGCTGTGTTCCCCGCTGTGTCGCGCTGTGTCCCGCTCTGTCCCTGCTGTGTCCCGCTGTGTACTGCTGTGTCCTCCCTGTGTACCTCGCTGTCTCCCGCTCTGTCCCCCGCTGTGTCTCACGATTTGTCCTCGCTGTGTCCCACTGTGTCCCGCTCTGTCCCGCTGTGCCCCCACTGTGTCCCCTTGTGTCCACAGATTTGTACCTCACTGTGTAACGCTGTATCCCCACTGTATCGACGCTGGGTCCCGCTGGGTCCCGCTGTGTCCTCGCCGTGTTCCCTGCCGTGTCCCGCTGTGTCCTGCTGTGTCCTCGATGTGTCCCCCGCTGTCTCCCGCTCTGTCCCCCACTTCGTCTCACGATTTGTCCTCGCTGTGTCCCACTGTGTCCCGCTGTGTCCCGCTGTGCCCCCACTGTGTCCCGTTATGTCCACTTATGTGTACCACGCTGTGTAACGCTGTATCCCCACTGTATCGACGCTGTGTCCCGCTGTGTTCTCGCTGTGTTCCCCGCTGTGTCCCGCTGTGTCCCGCTCTGTCCCTGCTGTGTGCCGCTGTGCCCTGCTGTGTCCTCCCTGTGTCCCCTGCTGTCTCCCGCTCTGTCCCCCACTGTATCTCACGATTTGTCTTTGCTTTGTCCCACTGTGTCCCGCTGTGTCCTGCTGTGCCCCCACTGTGTCCCCTTGTGTCCACAGATGTGTACCACACTGTGTAACGCTGTATCCCCGCTGTATCGACGCTGGGTCCCGCTGGGTCCCGCTGTGTCCTCGCTGTGTTCCCTGCTGTGTCCCGCTGTGTCCCCCGGTGTGTCCCCCGCTGTTTTCCTGTCTGTGTCCCCCACTGTGTCCCGCTGTGTCCTCGCTGGGCCCCCCGCTGTTTCCCGCTGGGTACTCAGCTGTGTCCCGCTGTGTCCCCTGCTGTGTACCCTGCTTTGTCCCGCTGTGTTCCCCGCTGTGTCCCGCTGTGTCCCCCGCTGTGTCCTGCTCTGTCCTCGCTGTGTCGCGCTCTGTCTCCCCCTTGTCCCCGCTGTGTCCCGCGCTGTCCCGTGGTGTCCCGCTTTGTCCCCCGCTGTGTCCGCCGCTGAGTCCCCGCTGTGTCCCCGCTGTGTCCCGCTCTGTCCTCCCTGTGTCCCCCGCTGTGTCCCGCTGTGTCCCCTGCTGTGTCCCGCTGTGTGTACTGCTGTGTTCCTGACTGTGTCCATCTGTGTCCCGCTGTGTCCCCCTGTGTCCTCACTG
>NW_012306521.1:0-2720 GCF_000151885.1 Dipodomys ordii
AACCCCGCTGTGTCACACAGTGTCACCCCACTGAGACCCCAGCTATCTCCCAGAGAGTGTCACAATGAGTCCCGCAGAGTAATGATTTGACTCCACGCTGAGTTCCGCTATGTCCCCCGCTGTGTCCCAAATGAGTCCTCGCTGTGTCATGATCTGTCATGCTCCGTCCCCGCTGTGTCCCGCTGTGTGAAAGCAGTGTCCCCACAGAGTGCCCGCAGAGTCCCTCTGTGTACCCCACTGAGTCCAGCTGTGTCCCCGCTGTGTCCCGCTGTGTCCCCTGTCCCCTGTTGTCCCGTGCTTTGTCCCCCGCTGTGTCCCGCTGTGTCTCGCTGTGATACACTGTGTCCCGTGTTGTCCCGCTTGGTCCCCCGCTGTGACCTCGCTGTGTTTCCCTCTGTGTCCCTCTGTGTACCACTCTGTGTCCCCAGCTGTGTCCCACTGTGTACCCCGCTGTGTCCAGCTATGTTCCCGCAGTGTCCCCACTGTCTCCCGCTGTGTCCTCACTGTGTCCACCGCTGTGTCCCGTTGTGTCCCCAGCTGTGTACCCCGCTGTGTCCCGCTGTGTTCCCGCTGTATCGACGCTGTGTCCTGCTGGGTCCCGCTGTGTCCTCGCTGTATTCCCCGTTGTGTCCCGCTGTGTATCCCGCTGTGTCCCCCGCTGTGTCCCTGCTGTGTCCCTGCTGTGTCCCCACTGTGTCCCTCTGTGTCCCCCGCTGTGTCCTCCGCTGTGTCCCTGCTGTGTCCCTGCTGTGTCCCCGGTGTGTCCCGCTGTGTCCCGCTGTGTCCTCGATGTGTCTCACGCTGTGTTCCGCTGTGTCCCCCGCTGTGTCCTGCTGTGTCCCGCTGTGTCCCCGCTGTATTGACGCTGTGTCCCTCGCTGTGTCCCGCTGTGTCTCGCTGTGTCCCTGCTGTGACCCGCTCTGTCCCCGCTGTATTGACGCTGTGTCCCGGTGTGTCCCGCTGTGTCCACGCTTTGTTCCCGGCTGTGTCCCGCTGTGTACCCCTCTGTGTCCCCCGCTGTGTCCCGCTGTGTCCCCCGCTGTGACCCGCTGTGTCCCGCTGTGTCCCCCGCTGTGTCCTCAATGTGTGCCCCCTGTGTCCCGCTGTGTACCCCGCTGTGTCCAGCTGTGTCCCCGCTGTGTCCTGCTGTGTCCCCTCTCTGTCCCTTGCTGTCCCACACTGTGTCCCCCGCTGTGTCCTGCTGTGTCGCCCGTTTGGCACGCTGTGCCCCTGCAGTGTCCCCGCTGTGTCACCGCTGTGTCACACTGTGTCACACTGTGTACCCGTGGTGTCCCGCTTTGGCCCCCGGTGTGACCTCGCTGTGTTTCTCGCTTTGTCCCGCTGTGTACCCTTCTGTGTCCCCCGCTGTGTCCCGCTGTGTACCCCGCTCTGTCCAGCTGAGTCCTCTCTTTGTCCCTCGTTGTCTCAGCTTTGTCCCACGCTGTGTCCCGCTGTGACCTGCTGTGTCCTCGCTGTGTCCCCTGCTGTGTCCCGCTGTGTCTCCCGCTGTGTCCTGCTGTGTCCTCGCTGGGTCCCCCGCTGTGTCCCGCTGTGTCCCCCACTATGTCCCGCTGTGTCCGACTGTGTCCCGCTCTGTCCCCGCTGTGTGCCCGCTGTGTCCCGCTGTGTCTCCGCTGTGTGCCTGTTGTGTCCCGCTGTGTCCCCCACTGTCCCCCGCTGTGTCCTTGCTGTGTCCCTCTGTATCCCGCTGTGTCCCAAAGTGTCCCCAGCTGTGTCCCGCTGTGTCCTCGCTGTGTCCCCCGCTGTGTCCTTCTTTGTCCCTGCTGTGTACCCCGCTGTGTCCCGCTGTGTCCCCCACAGTGTCCCGCTGTGTCCCCTGCTGTGTCCCTACTGTGTCACGCTTTGTTTCGCTGTGTCCGGCTGTGTCCTCGCTCTGTCTCCCTCAGTGTCCACCTGTGTCACGCTCTGTCCCCTCTGTGTCCCTCTGTGTCCAGCTCTGTCCCCGCTGTGTGTCCGCTGTGTCCCGCTCTGTACCCTTCTGTATCCAGCTGTGTCCCCTCTGTGTCCCGCTGTGTCCATTCTCTGTCCCCCGCTGTCCACCGCTGTGTCTCCTGGCTGTGTCCCGCAGTGTCCCCGCTGTGTCCTACTGTGTCCCGTGGTGTCCCGCTTTTTTCCCTCTATGTCCCCTGCTGAGTCCCCTCTGTGTCCCCGCTGTGTCCAGCTGTGTCCTCGCTGTGTCCTCTGCTGTCTCCCGCTTTGTCCCACGCTGTGTCCTACTGTGTCCCACTGTGTCCCTGCTGTGTCCCCCGCTCTGTCCCGCTGTGTCCAGCTGTGTCCCGCTGTGTCCCCCGCTGTGACCTGCTGTGTCAGGCTGTGTCCCCGCTGTGTCCCTGCTGTGTCCCGCTGTGTCCCCTGATGTGTCCCGCTGGGTCCCGCTGTGTCCCCCGCTGTGTCCCGCTGTGTCCCCGCAGGTTCACACCTGTTTCACGCTGTGTCCTGCTGTGTTCCGTGGTGTCCCGCTTTGTCCCCCGCTGTGTCCCGCTGTGTCCACTGCTGGGTCCCCGCTGTATCCCGCTGTGTCTCGCTGTGTCCCGCTGTGTCCTCGCTAGGTCCCATGCTGTGTTAAGCTGTGTCCTCCCTGTGTCCCCCGCTGTGTCCCGCTGTATCCCCCGCTGTGCCCCGCAGTGTCCCGCTGTGTCCTGCTGGGTCAACCCGCTGTGTCCCGCTGTGTCCCCCGCTGTGCCCCGCAGTGTCCCTCT
>NW_012306522.1:0-2720 GCF_000151885.1 Dipodomys ordii
CTGTGTCCACCGAAGTGTCCCGATGTGTCCCCCGTAGTGTCCTTGCTGTGTCCCCACTATGTCCCGCTGTGTCCTCCGCTGTGTCTCGCGCTGTGTCACGCTGTGTCCCCCGCGGTGTCCCGCTGTTTCCTGCTGTGTCCCGCTGTATCCCGCTGTGTCCCTCTGTGTCCTCGCTGTAGCCCCGCTGAGTCCCGCTGTGTACCCCGCTGTGTCCGGCTGTGTCCCGCGCTGTGTGCCGCTGTGTTCCCCGCTGTGTCCTCCGTTGTGTCCAGCTGTGTCCCCCACTGTGTCGTAGGGTGTGTCCCGCTGTGTCCCCCGCTGTGTCCCGCTGTGTCCTGCTGTTTCTCGCTGTGTCCCTCTGTGTCCCGTTGTGTCCTCGCTGTGTCCCCGCTGTGCCCCGTAGTGTCCCGCTGTGTCCTGCTGTGTCTTTGCTGTGTCCCGCTGTGTCCCCGCCTTGTCCACGCTGTGTCCTGCTGTGTCCCGCTGTTTCCTGCTGTGTCCCCCGCTTTGTCCCGCTGTGTCCCTGCAGTATCCCCGCTGTGTCTTGCTATGTCCCACTGTGTCCCGTGGTGTCCCGCGTTGTCCCCCGCTATGTCCCCTGCTGAGTCCCCTCTGTGTCCCCGCTGTGTCCCGCTGTGTCCTCGCTGTGTCCCCCGCTGTCTCCCGCTTTGTCCCACGCTGTGTCCCGCTGTGTCCCGCTGTGTGCCCCACTGTGTCCCGCTGGGTCCCGCTGTGTCCCCGCTGTGTCCCTGCTGTGTCCCGCTGTGTCCCCCGCTGTGTCACCGCTGTGTCCCCCACTGTGTCCCGTGGTGTCCCGCTGTGTCCCTGCTGTGACCCAAGTGTCCCCCGCTGTGTCCTTGCTGTGTCTCCACTATGTCCCGCTGTGTCCCCCGCTGTGTCCCGCTGTGTCCCCCGCTGTGTCCTTGCTGTGTCCCCACTATGTCCCGCTGTGTCCTCTGCTGTGTCTCGCGCTGAGTCCCGCTGTGTCCCCCGCGGTGTCCCGCTGTTTCCTGCTGTGTCCCGCTGTATCCCGCTGTGTCCCTCTGTGTCCTCGCTGTAGCCCCGCTGAGTCCCGCTGTGTACCCCGCTGTGTCCAGCTGTGTCCCACGCTGTGTCCCGCTGTGTTCCCCGCTGTGTCCTCCGTTGTGTCCCGCTGTGTCCCCCACTGTGTCCTCGGGTGTGTCCCGCTGTGTCCCCCGCTGTGTCCTGCTGTGTCCCGCTGTGTCCTGCTGTTTCTCGCTGTGTCCCTCTGTGTCCCGTTGTGTCCTCGCTGTGTCCCCGCTGTGTCCCCGCTATGTCCCCTGCTGTGTCCCCGCTGTGTCCCCGCTGTGTCAGTCTGTGTCCCGCTGTGTCCTCGCTGTGTCCTCCGCTGTGTCTTGCTGTGTCCTCCGCTGTGTCTCGCTCTGTGTCCCGCTGTGTCCTCCGCTGTGTCCCGCTGTTTCCTGCTGTGTCCCGCTGTTTCCTGCTGTGTACCCCGCTGTGTCCAGCTGTGTCCTCGCTGTGTCCCTCTGTGTCCCGCTGTGTTCTCACTTTGTCCCCGCTGTGTCCCCCTGTGTACCGTGCTCTCTCCAGCTGTAACCCCACTGTGTCCCGCTGTGTCCTGCTGTGTCCTCTGCTGTGTCTCATGCTGTGTCCCGCTGTGTCCTCCCTGGGTCCC
This sequence comes from Dipodomys ordii, assembly GCF_000151885.1. Classification (NCBI taxonomy): domain Eukaryota; kingdom Metazoa; phylum Chordata; class Mammalia; order Rodentia; family Heteromyidae; genus Dipodomys; species Dipodomys ordii. Next base: position 1,658 of record NW_012306522.1, read on the forward strand.
CCGCTGTGTCCCGCTGCGTTCCCTGCTGGGTCCCGCTGTCTCTACTTCTGTTTCTCCGCTGTGTCCCGCTGTGTCCCCGCTGTATCGACGCTGTGTCCTGCTGGGTCCCGCTGTGTCCTCGCTGTGTCCCCCGATGTGTCAATGCTGTGTCCCGGCTGTGTCCCTCTGTGTCCCGCTGTGTCCCCCGCAGTGTCCCCCGCTTTGTCCCCACTGTGTCCCCCGCTGTGTCCAGCTGTGTCCCGCTGTTTCCCCCCCTGTGTTCCCGCAGTGTCCCCCGCTGTTTCCCGCTGTGTCCTCGCTGTGTCTCCCCGCTGTGTCCCTCTGTGTACCGCTGTGTTCCGCTGTGTCCCCTGCTGTGTTCCGCTGTGTCCCGTTGTATCCTCCGCTGTGTCCCACTGTGTCCCCGCTGTGTCTACCTCTGTGTCCCCGCTGTGTCCCGCTGTGGCCCCTGTGTCCCCCTTTGGGTCCTCGCTGTGTCCCGCTGTGGCCCCGTTTTGTCCCCTCTTTGTCTCCCGCTGTGTCCCCCACGGTGCTCTGCTGTGTCCTCGCTCTGTCCCCCGCTCTGTCCCCCGCTGGGTCCCGCTGTGTTCCCCACTGGGTCCCGCTGTATCCCCGCTGTGTCAGGCTGTGTCCCCGTTGTCCCCATATGTATCCCCGATATCCCCCGCTGTGTCCCGTTGTGTCTCTGATGTTTCCCAGCGGTGTCCCGCTGTGTCCCGCTGTGTCCCCCGCTCTGTCCCCCGCTGTGTACAGCTGTGTGCCCCTCTGTGTCCCCACTATGTCTCGCTGTGTCCCACTGTGTCTCTCACTATGTCCCACTGTGTCCCTTCTTTGTCCACCGCTGTGTCCCCGCTATGTCCCGCTTTGTCTCTTCTGTGTCCTGCTATGTCCTCTTGTCCCCCGGTGTGTCCCCTCTGTTTCCCACTGTGTCTCCCTCTGTGTCCCGCTGTGTCCTGCTGTGTCCAGCTGTTTCTCCGCTGTGTCCCCGCTGTGTCCCCGCTGTGTCCATTTGTATCAACTGCGTGTGTCCTGCTGTGTCCCGCTGTGTGACCCGCTGTGTCCA